>NC_052512.1:29871410-30020527 GCF_014356525.2 Nilaparvata lugens
ATGTCAACTTGTGGATTGCTTACGGGAAGAACAGAATATGATTTAGAATTTTGCACATAGATTCTAAAAATATCAATCTTGTGTACCTCGAAGTCCAAATTTCAATTTTCCTTCTAGATTTTTTGTAATTAATGTTCAAATTTGTTCAAATTATGCGACATACGATTTCATATGGCGATTTCACATTCAAATCATATGATAAAATAAAAAAAAACAAGTTGTTCTATTATTGCTTTCTACTTGATTCAACTTAACCTCAATAATATTTTTTTGATAATTGTATTTATAAATATTTTTATATTTTAATATTGTTATATTATTAACTCATATAACATAACTTTAAAAATAATTGAACGACTGAGAAAATGAATAAATAAATATAAATTCAATCTTTGGTTACAAATTTTCTATGCTTTTACAGAGCTCCAGAGCAAAGCTCGGTCCCCCAATATTGATGATTATGAACGGAACTGCAATTCTGGCTTGGTACGGTATTGCCTCTTCATGTTCAGTGAGAATAGAAAGCATCAGAATAATTTGTTCTCACTGTATGTGATAATAATGGTAATATTTGGTAACATTTGTTAATATTCAAACCGAATGAGCAACAAATTAATCTACTTTCAGCTCGAAAATTCAGTATCGCGTTAGCTCTCATACAGTGCAGACGTACTCGTAGTGTAGTGCAGTAGAAGTAGTGAGTCAGCAGTTGATTGTTCACGGTATTTAAGTGGAACAAAACATTGCATCAAATTTCGGTTAAAATCCGCCGTCTTTATGCAATCAAAGTGACCTACTTTCGCGCGGCCTTCAATTTTCGTTCGCGCTCGCGTTTCCGCGATCATGAGTGAGTACGAGGGCTTTTCGAAAAGTATGTTCGCAAATTATTGACTATGGCTACGTCAAGTGGGAAATTGTTGAAACTACCCAGTTTTCTTGCCCCGGAGTTTGAAGAGCAAGAAGACGAGGAAAGCAACATCGAGAACATGGACACCACCAAACCATCAGAGATCCAGTGTTCACCGGATCGTTATATTAAATCAAATAAGCTCCATTCAGCCGCCGAGCATGCACTCTTCATCGCCTGGAAGGAGTCGGATGAGAAGAGAAAGCAGCTAGAGAAGAGCAACGTAGAACTTCAGCGGAGAATTGAAGACTTAGAATTGCGATTTCAAAAAATAGAACAGAACATTCAACAACCATGCAGTCCAGCAGTTGCTGAAAACTACTCAACTAATGAGGAGGAGTTGGCAAAAGAGACTGAGTGGATCAGGGCCCGTAACAAACGTACTACAAAGAAGAGGAAACTAAATAGTACTTTGTCTCCTGAACCAAAGAATGAGCCTACTGGTAACCATCGTCAGTTGAACAAAATCACCTCATTGCAGAAGAATAAAGAAGAGGAAGTAAAGAACAAGAAGAAAGAAACGCCACCGCCACCAATAATAGTGGATGGTATAAAGAGCCTGGAGTCTCTTAATAAAAGTTTGAAAAAAGTGACTTCAGATGAAAAATTTAGAATAAAGCTCTTGAGTAGAGAGACTTTCAAAGTAAATTCAGTAGATTCAGAAACGTACAGAAATATTACAAAAGAATTAATCAACGATGGTTTCAACTGGCACTCGTATGAAAACAAACAGGTGAGACCCATAAGAGTGATGATAAAAAAAACTTCATCACTCCTGTAGTATAGAATCCATAATGGAGGACTTAAAGGCTAAGGGATTGCTAGTGGTAGATGTAGTGAATAAGTTGAAGTGGAAAACTAAAGAACCATTAGACATGTTCATGGTTTCGTTCAGCGCAGAAGAGAATGTTAAGAGGTTTTTGAACTTAAACATATTCTGGGTTGCAGAGTAGAAGTTGAAGCATTGAAGAAAGTTAATCTAATACCTCAATGTAAGCGTTGCCAGGCTTTCAACCACACTCAGGCTTATTGCAACAAGGAGGCCAGATGTGTGAAGTGCGCTGGAAAACATGCATCAAAGGAGTGTACGAAACCTAGTGAAGCACTACCGAAATGCATTCATTGTGGTGAAGCTCATCCTGCAAGCTACCGTGGTTGCTCTGTAGCAATTGAGTTACAAAAAATACGTAACTTGAGTAGGGTAGCCAGTAAGAATATAACATCAAAAAATGTTGTCGATTCTCAGGCTCGGAATGTGGCTAATTCTCAAAGTAGGCCCACTCAACATCAAAGTAGGCCCACAGAAAAGAGAATGACTTTCGCCGAAATCGTATCCAAAGAAAATAAATCGCAGATGAAGAAAAATGAAGAAGTAAAAGACACCTCACAAATCCTACAGCTCATCTTATCTAAACTTGATAAACAAGAGAAAATAATTTCATCTAGCAGTAGACAGTGTTGTTGGTATTGCAACAGCGAAGCTTCAGAGATCTGTCAACAAGATACAAGACTGGACCAAAAAGTGGAGAATGAAGCTCAATGAGGAAAAGTCGATTCATGTTAACTTCACCAACAAGAGAGCTGTGTACCTTCCAATCAACATCAATGGAATTAATATACCACATGAAAATCAAGCTAAATACCTAGGTATGACTCTTGATGCTAAGCTTCGCTGGAAAGAGCATGTCAAAAAGAAAAAAGAAGAACTGAACATAAAATACAAGAAATTCTACTGGCTTATTGGAAGAAACTCATCACTTTCAATACCAAACAAATCGCTCCTCTACAAGCAGATCTTCAAACCTGTTTGGACCTATGGAATACAACTATGGGGCTGCACCAAACAGAGCAACGTCACCATCATACAAAGATTCCAGAACAAGGTGCTCCGAAACATCGTTGATGCTCCCTGGTATGTGCGGAACAGCGACATCCATAGGGACCTGGGAGTCAACATGGTATCCTGTGAGATTCAAAGGTATGCAGAAAGTCATGAAGAACGGCTCCACCAACACACGAACGTCGAAGCAATCCAGCTGCTAGACAACGGAGGGTTGGTGCGGAGACTGAAAAGAAGGAAACCATTTGAATTGGTGTGCAGTGAAAGTGGTGTCTAGTGAAAAAGCAGAGCAGTGATTGAGTGAAATCTAGCTTAAGTAGTACAGTTAATAGATGTACATAATAATTATTAGTAGGTAGCAGTAAGAAATTCTAAAGAGAGTTTCACTGTAGTCCATATTATATACAATTAGTAAATTAGGTTTGATAAAATTTGCTCATTAGTCTCAAGACTAGATAGCAATAGTAATGCGATTAAAAAAAAAAAAAAAAAAAAAAGCTCGAAAATTTTCAACTTATCAGGAGTAGGCCTACAGTGTTATCATATAGTATCACAGGTAGGCCTACCCTTTCATTTTCTTTATTCACATAATCGAATGATATTCATTCCATTAACAAGATTCGCAATGAAAGTGGCTACATTAATTATTTGGTTCATTTTCCTTTAAAATTACTAGCTTCGAAGTTCATCGGAGAAAACAAAAAATCAAATCGAAAAACCCCTAAATTTTCACATATATAGCCTTTTATTTTATCAAGGAACCTGTTTGTTTTATCGAGAAAATGAATACGACTAATATTGTAGTCCATAATGTAACGAATCGAATGACATATGATAGATTATTTTTCCATTAATGGTCATGTTTACTATAGAAAAGAGAGTCAGCGGCGCCGTACCGCGTCGGCTGTTTCCCCTTCCACGGCGTCAAATCGAATCACAAATACATAACAATATACATCAATGGGTTCGCAATGAGAGTGGCTACATTAATTATTTGACTCATTTTCTTTCAAATTACTTTCTTCTATGTTGATCGGAGAAAACAAAGAATTTCCAATTGCAGAACCCCTAAATTTTTAAATATATATTATTTTATCAATAAAACTGTTTGTTTTATTGAAAAAATGAATAGAACTAATATTGTAGTCCATAATGTAACGAATCGAATGACATATAACATAACTGTTTCCGATCAATAGTTACAGAGATAAATGATTTCCAGTGATTACCTGCATTTTTCAATTTTGAGGGGGGCTGGGGGGGAAAGCTCCAAGTGGATTTTGGGAGAATGACCCTCTGGGAGGGTTCAATCCATGGTACGAGATTCAGCTTTTATTTAATTTTTGGATCAAAAAACCTTTATTGACTAGGCTATGAGCTGTTTCCATTATTATTACCAAACCTTGTAAAGCCGTATTGACTTGTACATATAATATATAAGCCTCACGTTGATTGTGACATGTTTATAATAATGTCACTGTTGACTTATATGTGTCCAGCTGGCAGTAGTCGGTAGAGCAAATGAGATTTGAATATTTTTTATATTTATTGCGACTGCTGAAATAGAAATACCTTATGGTTCTTACCAGCTCTATATAAAATTCTGCAGTCAATTGCTGCAAACTGCTGCTGCTTTACCAATCGGCAATCCTTACTGCCACTCCAATTGACCCCACAATTATAGATGCTGAAGAGGTGGACAAATATAAGGATTCCAAATATTGCACAAGACAATATGGTACCTACCGACTCGCTGCCATCTGACAAAGGGGTCAGCAGTGTGAGATAATACAGAGTGTGATCAACGATGGTATTTTAGTTAGAATTCCTTATACTTTCTATGACTTGTAGTACTGCTTCGGCTTAATTCTATGACCCTGTGTTTCAGTCAATTTGATTTCAGTAATTAGGTTGAACCATTTAAACAAATCTTGAGAATGTAATATATATTGAAGATTTAATGATCAACACTGTATATCGCTGATTTGTCCAACACATTCGGTGAATAATGTAGTTGGTTGATAATTTTATTAATTTGTCAATAATAATAAAAAATACTTGTACAAGATTGGTCATGCATGAAGACCAGTATGAAAATGAGAGGTACACCATTCAACAAATAAAACATATTAAAATATAAAAACAATATGAGAAAATATGAAAGAAAAATATCACAGATGGCTCAATTAAAACTCTTATTATGCTTACTAGCATTGATTAATAATTTTCATAATATTTCTATCAGCATATATTATAGATTTATATAGCTCAATCATTCGACTTAATTTCGCTCATTGAATAAGAATTTATAATTCCGTATTCCAAAAATATCAAAAAATTTTAATATTAATCCTCAAGGTATGAGTTCGGCCATCAGTGGAATTTAGATAAAATAATTTATCTTAGGAACTTGAGCTTCTGGTAATTCTTTTTAAAATAATACTGATATTTAAATACATTAAGTGAGCATATATAATAATTTCAATAGTGATAGTTACTCAAATATTTAATTCTCATCAATGTTCTCAATAAGACTTTTCCCTTATTTATAACTACTTGCGCATATAAGTTTAAATCAAGCTTGATTTTTAAATGTAACCTTCGAGGAGCTAGCTTTTATGAAATTTCTATAACTCGTTGCACTGAGGGCCCTCTAAAATTAATTTTGTAACTCATGTGCGTCGATTTTTCACAAATTTAAAGATGTGGCATAGATTCGCCTCATGTGTCCTATGCCTTTTTCCTGGTGGGCTGCTGTCGTCTTTTCCAATGGAAATAGTTAAATTAATAACTCATGTCATAGAGCGACTTCACCCAGTTATATTGACTGTTAAATAGGAACATTTAAAATTTAAACTTTGGCAAAAAATAAAAATTAATTATTATAAGGGATTCAGTCTAATGCTCTCACATTGGTTGGCGTCCCGGTCGATCTCTGGCAAGCAAGTGGGCAGTTGATCCTCCCTTATTCATTTTCGATGATACTTCCTATTTCTAAATTTATATAAAATTTGAATAGCTTCTCCTATTGGTGGATTTCAACAAATCCACAATGACGCAATTTGATACTGTCAAATAGTTTGCAATACAAAGGCATATTAATAAGTTATATATGAATATATTTACACTTTAATTTTATCATATGCTAGTAACAAACACACATGCAATTTACAATTATTATAATTTCAAAAAGACCATGTGGTGACTTTTTGAAATATTTATTTTTAGCGCCTACCAAATACTGAATTCTGATTGGTACATCACCAGATTTTTGTACAAAATGTGCTATTGTATTAATACGCCTAATAAAACTGGATCCCATTTCCTTTTATATTTATTATGTTTTCATGATTTTTATTTGCTCATATATACACAATAAATACTTAGATATGCTTTTAAACGTTTATGTCCTTTATTTTGCATGCTAGAATCTACAAAACCCTTTTTGTCCTCGTTTTAACAAATATTGTTTACTTGCAATTATTATCTTGCTTGAAAGTTACTTGCAATTATCTGACTGAATTGCAGATGTACAGCTTGACCGTTGTTGATATTGCCAACAAGCGTTATTTACAAAGAACTTAGCCTCAAATACAATATTACTATTTTTATTAAATAATTGAAAAATTATTGAAAAACCATTTCGAATTGTTACCAAAAATCTTAGCCTTTATAGTCGTTATCACCTTATCTTTATTGTCGACTGATGATACCATTGATGATAAACGTTTCTGGTTTCCTTAAATGAGACCTAATAATCCATTTCAATGAATGAATTTTATTTGTGCCGAAATGTACCGTTATAAACTGTATATGCATTAAATATGATCACACCCTAAGGTTATAAATAATGACAAAACAAATGATCATGGAACTTGAAGTTTTATTCAGCATTAACAAAATATACTCGTATATAAATCATTCAAACAGTAAAAATTCAAAAGTCTTCAACATCATTATTGATAACACCATGATTTACAGTAAACTTCCTCTAGTAAACAAAATCAATACTATCATAACTTCAAAAACAATAAAAGATGAATAATTAACAGCAATAATCCATCAAGTTTTCTTATTCTATAACAGAACTCCATGTTATATATATGGTGTTTCAAAAAGGATGACCCAGTTAAATTTATTTTAAATAATATGTTGCAAACAAACCAATTTTAAATTATCAAATTACTCACAGAAGTATCAAGTTTATGATGTTTATAAGAGTGTTCTATATGCCCTCCTTTTGAAGCTCGGACGACATCTAGACGGTAGCCAAATTCAACCCAGACTATTCGCAACATGTCTGTCTACTGGACTGTAGCTACTGCATCAGTTATCCTGGTTTTTAGCTTCTCAATTTCAAGTGCTAAGAAAAGAACAACGTTAAATATCGTGTTTATGTTTCCCCCTTAACACTTGAAATTGAAGAGCTAAAAACCAGGATAACTGATGCAGTAGCTACAGTCCGAGAAGACATCTTGCGAACAGTCTGGGATGAATTTGGCTACCGTCTAGATGTAGTCCGAGCTTCAAAAGGAGGGCACATAGAACACTTATAATACATCATAGACTCGATACTTCTGTGAGTAATTTGATGTAAAATTGGTTTGTGTGCACAATTTTTTAAAATAAATATAACTGTTTAAAATTGGGTCATCCTTTTTGAAACACCATATATTTTGTATATTATAATAGTGAATTGATACTAAAGATATAAATGAAACTGAAAAAGAAAACCCATAATTTAAAATTGGTTTTGCTCTTGATTTGATAAGAATAGTTCATTAGTGCAAGAAGGAAAATTTGAATTAATAACAAGAAGGCTGTAAAAATAATATTACAATCAACTAAATCTTAAGTTATCAGTACAGTACATACTTGTACACTGAAGATATAAATGTAACTGAAAAAGAAAACCCAATATTTGAAATTGGTTTTGCTCTTGATTTGATAAGAATAGTTCATTAGTGCAAGAAGGAAAACTTGTGTTTATAACAAGAAGGCTGTAAAAATAATATTACAGTCAACTAAATCTTAAGTTATCAGTACAGTACATACTTGTATTTTTGCAAGAGATTTAACAAGTTTTCTTGTATGAGACTAATAGAGTTATCATAAAATTGAAGAGCTATCGTTTCAAAAGAGAGCTACTTCACTTTTTTATCCACCATCCAGACTAGCATACTCTCTTTTTCTTTTTTCCATTCCCAACTAATTTCAATTCAGTATCTTCAAATCACCATCCTCATTCAATCTCTCTCTCTCTGGCATAATAGCTGAAACTCAAGGATAAATCTTCACAAACAGAAGAACAAAAAAATGCACTAAAAATAACCACTAAAATACACTATGAACGTAAAATGAATACCAAGAGCATGTAATTTACAAGTGGACAACCCACTTTGAAGACAACCCACTCTCTTCTTCTTCTTCTACTTCTTGCTCTCCAATATAGAGAAAATATTTCAAAAGAGATTAATTTAAGATATTCCAAGTACCCATGATTGTATGGTGTTACGATAAAAAATACTAGAATTATTAAATATATCAATGGAAATTTTTGTTTTTTCCACAAGCAGTCGAGCAATTAGTCAACAATATGATGACCGTCTGAAATGGTTTCCTAAATTGTTTGATCTATTCCAGAGATTGAAAAATCAATAATTCACCCCAAAACAAAACTGATAGGCTCGGTTGCACAAATGCCGGTTGAATTTTAACCTTACGAGAACCAAGCAGAGAAAATGTTTTTGAAAAGACGGCTCCTCTGATTGGCTTTCGTGGAATTAATCATGGTTAAAATTTAACCGGCTTTTTTGCAACCGGCACTTAGACTTTGGGGAAAATTACATTCGGTAAATTGGTTTTTCGCTTGGATGAAGTCCCCTTGATGTAAGCTCTGCACACAAACACACACACATTGTACGATATTTTGCCGTTCTTATTAATTCTATCAGATTAAACGGCACTTGACAAACATAATCTGTTCAATCTAATAGGATTTATAAGGACGGCAAAATATCCTACGAACAAGAATCGATGTGTGTTTAGCTAGCTTTAGGTTCCATTCCCAACATAGAAAAATAATATAAAATATCATTCATTTACTATAAACGTACGTGATAAATGTTGGAGTAAAAGTTGCTCTTTAACTAATGTACACATTACACACTCAGTCTATATAAGTAGGATACGATACATCATACAAAAATAGAAATGATAGGCTTCTCAATATTGGACATTGATGCAAATATTACCACTCATTTGCATTTTCATGCTTTTTATATTTTCCACTTTACCTTACTCAGTTCACATATTACTTTTGATTTTAATGTCACTCATCATTTTAATGCACTCAATTACTAGTTATTCTCACTGGCCGTACGCTTCTTGCCCTGAAAACCAAAAACAAATTATACAAACAAGTCATAGAATAATATAGATTGTAAAAAACCATGCTAAAGCTGGGTTTGCACCAAAGTTATTAACAAATAAGCTGCGTTTACACCAAAGTTATTAACAGAATGTTTATTTCTCCGTTCTTATAGATTCTATTAGATTGAATATATTGAATATATATGTTGTGTGAGCTTTGTGTCTATAGTGTTAATGAGTTTGTAGAATTTTTGACACTCGATAACACATCTATAGACATATAGAATATTATTGTTGTTGTCCTGTTTTTATATTGTTGATTTGTTATTACTATTATTATTGTTAGTGTTACAAAACGTTACCATACTTATTCATGTATTGATGAATGAAGAATGTTATGAATTGCAAATGTACCTGACCTTGTTACACAATTTGTTTTGTAATGACAATAAACAATTTTGATTTGATTTGATTTGAACGGAACTTGACAAACACTTATGTTCATCATGTGTATGATGAGTTATGTTAAATCTGAATCTATAAGGACGGAAAAATAAACATTTTGTTAATAACTTTGGTGTAAACGCAGCTTAAAACGCGGGACAATGATTAATATTCACAAGTACATCTGGGGACAAAATTGCTTTTCTACCTTAAGCCTGGTTTTCACTAGTAGAGTTAGTGGCCGAGTAACTGGCATACTAACTCTATCGAGCTAACTCTACTCTACTTACTTGGTCGAGTAACTGTTTTCACTACAATTGAGAAGAGTAGGTAAAGTGTGTGTCTAGTGAACAGAACTAACCTTAAAATATCAATACTTTTTAATAAATTAACACTTAAACACTTATTAACACTTTTTTATTAATAAAAAATGTTATTATTACTTTGCTTAATATTATCACATAATATTGTTAATTTTATTGTACTATATACTTCTAAAATTTTGTACTTGTGTTAACTTTATTATTTTGTGGTTGTGGATATGTCTGTAAAATTATTTGGCAAATAAATTAAATTTTTTAATAAATAACAATACTTATTAAATTTGACAGCCTACGTCACGACTCTACTCTACTAGCTCGAGACTGTTTTCATCTGCATAGTAATGGTAGAGTAGAGTGAGAAGCGGTGGAGGGGGAAGGCAAGTGGTAAAGTACTATCCCACTCTACTCTACTAAAAACTAGTACTCTACCATGAACGTTTTCATTGGAAGAGTTCACAAGGTAGTTAGTACTTGCCCAGGGAACTCTACCACTAAGGCCCGCCGCAAAGTAGTCCCACGCTAATCCACGAAAAGCAAACCACTCCGTGGGATGTTTTGTAAACCGTTGCTAGGCTTTTCCAGACATCTGTGTAATACATGCAATGAATAATCCACTTATCAGCTGATTGAATATGAATAATTCTATAGCAATGGTCTACAAAACATCCCACGGCGTAGTTTGCTTTTCGTGGATTAACGTGGGTCTACTTTGCGGCGTGCCTTACTCTAATAATGAAAACCAGGCATTAGGAAGAAAGAGTCCTTTGAAGTACAAAAATTCTCCATACAGGTGAAGAATGTAGAAGGTCTAAACTGATCTATCTAAAAATATACCTTCTATGTTACACAAAAATCGATTTTTGACGTTCGATTTTTTGCCCTCCTCATGAATTCTATATCAAATTTAATGGAACTTGACAAACATTATCAGTTTGGCATCATCTGTTCAATCTAATAGAATTCAAAAGGGCGGCAAAAAAGTGTGAGTTGAGCCGTACGCGACTCAAGTCGAGAAGAGACTGCGACTCTAGTCGCAGCATGTGCTTTTAAATGGTGACACTCAGACCAGTCGACTCTAGTCTCCGCGACTGTGAGACTGAGTCGAGCGTCTACTCGACATGTTAGTCGAGCCTCGACTTGAGATGCGTAGTACCGTGCATTTTTAATGAAAGTTGTAAAGTAGATGAGACGCCTTCAACAACTATGTAAGCTAATGCCTTCACCAAATATGTGATGGTGGGAAAAGAACTATTATATGTAATATGTTTTGGTGGTTATAAAGATAAAACAAAAGGTGAACAATCTACTATATAATTTAATGAATATTTAACATATATTTACATTTAAACAATCAAGATTACTTTATTATAAGGAAACAATATTAAAATGAAATTAATGGGGAAACGACTCGCTGCTGCTAAAGTTACAATCTTTATACTGTAGTTATGGAAAATATAGAAGAAAACTCTTTTGAAGAAAACTACCTTTTGAAGATGGCTTCCCCCTTTGGCATTCACTGGTTGAAACGCGACGTTAATTATTAATTGAAAATCAAAATAACTGATCTAATGAAATGGGTACAGAACCCGTCTTATTCAATAATACAATTCTCTTTAAACTGCCTGAACTGCGACAGGAAAACTGTATTATAAAACAAGAGCAAAATCTATCCTTTTCACCAGAACAGCCGGTCTTTACTCACAGTTCTAACGAACGAACTCTCTGCTCTCCAAAATATAATTTTGGGGTATAAATATAAACTCAGTCAATGCCGAAAATGAAAGCCATATTTATGAAGCCGATAAATACAGTCTTGACCTTCTACAGAAAATCGATAAGGAGGACTCTCTAGAAATATCGAAAGGTAAAACATTAAATAAACGAGGACCCTGAAAGGCTGCATGACCAGCCGCAGATGCAGTTACACATCTCGGCTCATACAGTTTCTCTCTGGCTTGACCACGAGTTGTATATCCATGTTCAGGAGTAACTGGAAAATCTAATGGTCGTTCAAATACATATTTTAATAAGTTCAATTTATATAAATCCTCAGGGCTTATATGATTCATATATATGTCCCATATGACCAGGTGACAAAGTGAGCTTATCTTTGATGAAAGTGATGTTTTATCATTCTAGATAAGACAATATATTCAAAATAATTATTATAAAATTTGTTACCTGCTAAGCAGTGACGAATTAGATCGTATATTTTTAATAAAGTAAGTTAGAAAATGGAGTAGCATGAAACTGAACTAGTGACAATGAGCAAGAAAGTCGTAAGGTCGAGAGACTGGAGCACAGAATAGATACAGAATGGAAACTGTCAATCAAACGCCTATCCAACCATGCTTTTTACATGGCACAAATACTAGACACGTCACGTGACCTTAGAAAGTTCCAATCCTGGTCTTCTGATTGGCTCGCGTCAGTGAACGAGACCAATTGATCCGGATCAGTAAAGTGATCCGAACCTCCCATCAATACTATTACAATGCGGAACTTCCTAACAAGATGGCGGATTTTTGTGCCAAGGTACTAGCCGAGTTTCCATACTGTGTGTATACTGTGACTGGAGTATCCTCGACTGAAGTCGTACGATTTGAGTCGAGGTAATGGATGTGACAGCCTAATGGATGTGGATGTGACAAAAATAGAACTTATATAGAACTATAATTCTTTCAATTATGGAAAAATTCTACAATATCGATTCTCATTCGAACAGTTTTTTTCTACAATTGTGCGTAAAGAAAGAATTTACATACTCAATTCTCCTCGTAAAACAGCTTATTTCTGAGGAGAATCTACTTTTTCGCTCGCTAACCATCTGCGCATGCGCAGTAGATTTTCTTTACGCTCGCAAATCATTCGCGCATGCGCAGAAGAGTTTCTTTACGCTCGCTAATCAGCTGATGATAAGCAGCTCGCCAAAAGACAAACCACTCTCGGTCAGATCTTAACCTAAAAAGTCGGTATTTGTACCGATTCTACAGCCGTGATGGATATCATTGTAGACGAATTATTATAAACTCCGCCAGATATAAGTGATTCAACAGGTTTGTGCAGTTGTAGAAAAAATTTTGTATGTAATTCGTGCGTAATGCTTCTTTATCGCTCTTGAAAAATTATCACGCTCCGCTTCGCGTCGCGTGATAACTGTTTTGAGCGAGCGATAAAGTCGCGCATTACGCTCTTAATACATAATAGGTTTATGCTATTATATGCGGTTATAATAGGTTTATTTCATTGTCGTCCTCTTTTTAAATCACAACATATTATGACAGTGTTCAGTTTGTATGTTATGCTTCTTCTGATAAAAGTAAAAAATGAGTTGCATACTTTGAAGTGTAGATCAGAAATGCATAGGCACGACACTAGACAGAGTAATTATTTGGATGTTCCCTATGTAAGATTGAGAAAGTTGCAGTGTCAATCTGACGTTCTATCAATAAGAGCTTTCAATAGATTACCGCTGTGTTCCAGGAATCTGAGTATATCTGTTTTCAAAACAAAAGTGAAAAGGATGCTTTTAGAGAACCCACTGTACAGTGTTGGAGAGTTCTTCTATCTCCCTTGTGATATTATAAATAATTTCTTCCAAGCTGACTGATATATTTATATAATTACGAGAATTGTTATGTTATAATTATTGATTGATGTTTATAGGTATGTTGTAACCTGTATTTTTTATATTGAGATGTTTATATGTGACATGGCCCACTGTACTATTTTAAGTATTTATCGGCTAATAAATATATTTCTATTTCTATTTCATAAATAGCTATTATGAACAGTGAGTTAGTAAGGTACCTTAGTTTTGTTTTTGTCGTTGTGCTGAGAGAGAGCGCGCACTTTGGAGCGCTCTTGCTCTAAGAGAGCGTGCAGTCTCTCCACCTCCCCACTCAGCTCATCCTTCACCATGGTAGTCCGCTCCATCGCCACTATCACCTCCGCTTTATCTTTCACTACAAACACATTCATTAATTAATTTCAATTGATCTGAAATCACTCGAGTATGAAATATTATTTTTCTACAACTGCGCGTAAAGAAAGAATTTACACACTCAATTCTCCTCGTAAAACAGCTTATTTCTGAGAAGAATTTATTTTTTCGCTCGCTAACCATCCGCGCATGCGCAGTAAATTTACTTTACGCTTCCAAATCATTCGCGCATGCGCAGAAGAGTTTCTTTACGCTCCCTAATCTGCTGATAGTAAGCAGCTCGCCAAAAAGTCAGATCTTAACCTAAAAATTCGGTAATTGTAACTCCGCCGATATAAGTAATTTAACAGGTTTGGGCACTTGTAGAAAAAAATTTTTATGTAATTCGCGCGTAATGCTTCTTTATCGAAGCGGAGCGTGATAACTGTTTTGCGCGAGCGATAAAGTCGCGCATTACGCTCTTAATACATAAATAGCTATTTAATCGTACGAGCGTTAGCGAGTTCTCACTTTTGACTCACTCTATGTTAATTCTATTCTAATAACCTGCCGACTACTAATATCATTAGTTTGTGAAAAACACAAATAGAAATTGTCAATAATTTGTATTATAGACCCGTGCTCCGCAAGGGTCTAATTGGAAACTTGACCTAATGAATTTTTGAAAAAAAATAGACCTATAAAAATCTTTGGTAAATTAAGAATCTACATGCAAAATTTCAAGTTAATCAATTGAGTAGTTCAGACGTGTTGATGCGTCATTCTTGAATTTCCTATCCCGTACGTGTATAAGCCAGTTCTTCCCTTTATTATACAGAGTGTTTCAGAAGTAGTGTCGAACATTTTAAGGTATTGTTCCTGGATGACAGGAGACTACAAATGTCGTATTTCAAGTGTCCAAACTTTCTTGTCTCTTGTAAATTTTCTGTAAAGTGATCGGTTTTCGTGAATTTTGGAATCAAAAATTTAAAATGGCCGCCATTGTGAAAATTCACATCAAAAAGTTTTTATTTCATTTATTAAAGTTGAGTTTTTATAGCATAAATATTCATGCCATATCAATACAACATGTCGTTCTTGAGATAAAAATTCCTAAGTGAAAAAACAAAATGGCAGCTATGAGGATAACCGCTGAGTTTTGGAAACTTAAAATACGACATTTGTAGACTCCTATTATCCAGGAACAATACTCTGAAATTTTCGAGACACTACTTCTGAAACACCTTGTATATAGATTACATTTTGGCAAAAGTGGTTGATAATTAATTTCTATCTGTGTTTTTCAATACAACTGTAATGTTATTAGTTTGTATTTTCTCATGCAATATATGGCCCGGGTGGTAGAAATAGATTTGAATAGACCAAGAAGGAATAACAGAATAAAGGGGTGCTTTCTGATATAAATTCTGCCCAATCGGACAAAAGAAGAGTTCTTATAAGATTTTTCACACAACCCAGAACATCGCACAAAACGTTTAACATCAAAATAAACCAGAGTGGCAGATTTCAACTTGAAACACTTCAAGATGCAAATTCAAATAATGTGGAAATTGGCAATTGACTCAACTGCGTTTTCAATCATTTCATCGTCTAGTGAGGTCCACGTTATAATGGCAGTGGAGAAAGATATGAGAACAACGTTGCCGATCCTCTGTCTAGATTCAATAGGGCAATATGAAAAAACTAGAAAAAAAGTCCAAAATTATTCAAATTGAAATCCATCCACAGCAACTCCGCGGTGTCCGGAGAAGTTCTTCTTCTATTGATCGTTTTAGTTCCTCATCATTAATGAAGCTATGGGTACAAACTTTTTCCTTCAAGTAACCCATAAAAAGAAATCACAAACAGTTAAATCTGGTGATCGGGTTGGCCAATCTAGAAAATCACTTCCACGACCAATCCAACGGCCATGATGTTTGTAATTTAGTAATTGCTTGACATGATTTGCGAAATGAGGTGGAGCACCATCTTGTTGGAAGATTGCTTGATCCATTTCCGGTACCATCAAATGAGCCAAGACTACCGCAACGAAGTAAACAAATCAGATAATAACTCATAAAAGTAGTTTTTATAGGAAGCAAATTGGTAAAGTTTTCAATATGCCACCATCTTGTTTCAACGTAGGTTAGGAAGCTGAAATTTTCCCTGCATGAATGGGAACCTAATATAAAATTAAACATGTAAACTTCTTCGTGGGACACGATATAATATCGCACCTTTAACTGTGTAAAGTTTGAAAAAGTTCGCTGCATGAATGGGCACGTTTCATATAATATCGCACCTTCGGAGGAAGACTGTTCCAACTCGAAAATTGTTAATTTTGAGCTAAGGGTGTATTTTAGTTGGTTTCTATACACTTGTTCGTGTCGGATCCTTATAGTGTAAGGACCTTACGTTCCAAATTTCAAGTCGTTCCGTTAACTGGGAGATGAGATATCGTGTACACACGATACACACACACACACACACACACACACGAACACACACACACACAGACCAACACCCAAAAATCATGTTTTTGGACTCAGGGGACCTTGAAACGTATAGAAAACATGAAATTGGGGTACCTTAGATTTTTTGGAAAGCAATACTTTCCTTACCTATGGTAATAGGGCAAGGAAAGTAAAAAACGTCACTAAGTTTGTCGGTCTATTTTAGGAGCACTCTGTAGAACAAAATTGATATATAATATATTATATGATATTGTACTGTAGCACAGATCAACTCACTCTCTCCCTGACTCATGATAAGGCACAAGTCTCTGTTCCTGGCTCGCACCGTCTTCAGCTCCTCCTTCAATCGGGTGACCTCCTCCTGGAGACTGGTCACCTCTTTCTCTTTACGCTCCAACCTCTCCTCTAGTCTTGCCAGCGCTATTTCCTGGTCCACGAATGGCTGCCAAAACAAAACGTCAGAGATTTATGATTTTTTATTAAAAATTGCAGTTTTAACCAACTGCTGGGATATTAATACTGTATAATAATAATAATTGACCGAGCTGAGTGAGGTCTAAGATTCATGTCGACAGTTTGGCATTTCTCTTAATGTTTAAATGTTTATATGTTGCGCATTTACGGCGAAACGCGGTAATAGATTTCCATGAAATTTGACAGGTATGTTTCTTTTTGGATTGCGCGTCGACGTATATACAAGGTTTTTGGAAATTTTGCATTTCAAAGATAATATAAAAAGGAAAAAGGAGCCTCCTTCATACGCCAATATTAGAGTAAAAATCAGACTATAGAGGTATTCATCATAAATCAGCTGACAAGTGATTACACAGATGTGTGGAGAAGCCAGTCTATTGCTGTATTTCCATAAGGTCTATAGTTTCAATCAAGTACTTGTGGATGAGAATAGAATACTGCGTGAGGTCTACTGTTCACAGAACTACTAGTTATTTCAAACTAGCATGTAAGTCATGCTCCGCAAGGGTCTATTGTGAACATGATAAACTGAAAACTTGACATAATGAAATCTTGAAGAATTGAAAATAGGCCTATAACAATCCTCGGTTCATTAAGAATCATGGAAAATTTCAAGTTAATCCGTCCGGTCCAGTTTGACTTTATGATGTGTCAAACATAATTTTCCGTACGTGTATAAGCCACTTCTCTACTTGATTATAGTACGGTATAGATGATAGATAGATGGATGATTTATCAGTATCTTTGGATGAGAACAACTTTTGAACGGTTTGAGATATCGATGTGCGGTTTTTACCATTCTAAAATCGGTTTTTACCGTCGACTTGAATCTTAGACCTCACTTCGCTCGGTCATTCACCACAGTCGCAGTGCAGATCGTCAATCTGCGTCCAGGTTGTGCAGTTTTACAAGAAAATTTACAAAACAAGTTTTTTTTTTATTTGTATTTTTCAAATTTTTAAACTATTTGAGTTTTATCATTTTCATTTTCTGGTGATATATTTCAAAAGTGCAAATAAATTTCTATTCTATAGTCAGGTCCACGTTATAATGGCAGTGTTTGATTAGCAATGGTATTACTATCTTTGTCTATCATTCAACAAAGCGGATAGCGCTATCTCTTTCTCGCTTTGCTCTTTTGCCAGATTGTCTTTTAACAATGTAGAATTAATAATTAATAACAAAATATTAAATTTCAATTTTATAAATTATTGAAAAATATAATTTCTTGCTTAATAAAATAATATCGGGGCACCGAGCTTTGCTCGTTATTTATTTATTGACTTTTGATAAACCGAA
The DNA here is from genome assembly GCF_014356525.2 of Nilaparvata lugens. NCBI lineage: Eukaryota > Metazoa > Arthropoda > Insecta > Hemiptera > Delphacidae > Nilaparvata > Nilaparvata lugens. Next base: position 29,889,466 of record NC_052512.1, read on the forward strand.
CAAAATTCTTTAAAATTATTGGGGAAGTACTAACAGGCACAGCCCAAAACTGTTTCTTTCCCGAATTTTGATTTATACACTATAAATAGTCCAGAAAGTAGGTTATGTTCTATACACTACAATTCAGGACCAATTTTTAGTCAAAATATTTAAAACATTTCAAACTGTTCAAACATTTATAATTATTATTCAACGAAAATCCCAAATAAATGCTGCAAATCACCCCGAAGACTTCTGCTACTGCAGACATTGACAACAGGGTTAACAGCTAGATGGAAATTCGATGAGAACTACTAGCCAAAAATTAGTTGCCAGCCCGGGAATCGAACCCGGTACCTCCCAATTGCCAGTCAGGAATGCTTACCCTTACACCAAACTGACAATCTCTGGATAGCAGCGCTCATTTGATACGAAGCCATAGCGGCCAACCAGTTTACCATTTTTGAAAACAAAAAAAAAAAAATAGATTATATACAAACCAAATTGAATAGCAAAATAACACTCAATAATCACTTAAAATTGTCCAATAATGATCAACTTTGAAAATTATTATATACTCTAGTTTAGGAGGATTATCATGTCATGTTAACAAATCAGATTATGTTGATCAAATCGATCAAATTGTCTAGCTAGATAAAATTTCTCGCTGATTGATTATGATTACACAGCTGGAAATAATTCTGTCTCTCTCCCACAAAGGCACACGCATCTTCTGTTATCGAGAGAACGAAATAATCATCTGTTTTCCAAGGATGGATTAGCCTTTTAATGTCGTTCAGCGAGTTTTTCAGAGAATGAGAACTAGTGCAATCGAATCTTTATATTATATCATAAACCTACTATGTTCCAAATTTCGTGAAAATTGTCAGAGCCGTTTTCGAGATCCGTGAAACATAAATAACCAGATATACAAATAGCAAGATATATAAATACAGAAATTGCTCGCTTAATATAATAGGATAATTGATTATTTTAAACGAGAATGAACGAACATTCAATATTACATCAATAAACCTGTATCAGCTACCGTCTATAGAAGGCATTGACAAGACAGAGGATCGGCAACGTTGTTCTCCTATCTTCCTCCACAGCCCATTATAACGTGGACCTCACTATAGTATATCACCACAGTCGCAATGCGAATCGTTAATCTTTCTCTAGGTTGTGCAGTTTTACAAGTAATGTGATTCTATATTTTTGAATAAGTTATTCTATTTTAAAATTTCATATTTTCCTACCTCTCGTGCCTTCCTTTTCTCCACCTGTTTCTCATGATTCAGAACTTTTTTCGCGTCTTCTTTGACCCGATCGAAAAACTGTGGGTCTGCCTCTTCAACAGCATTGCCCGCATTGCTTGCATCCCCTTTACCACCCGACTCTGGAGGCTGCTGAAAAAATACACAAACTTTCAATCTTCAATCTTTTCTTATCTCTAATATACAATATAATACTTTCCTTTATTATATTTACCATATGTTAATATAGAGCTATAATATAGACTAGAGAGACTACCTCTTCAAAACAGATATAGTGAGGTCCACGTTATAATGGCACTGAAGGATTGACAATACTGTTGCTGTCCTTTTCTATCATACAACAAAATAGATACGATAGCGCTATCTCTCTCTAGCTTTGCAATGTTGTCTGTTTTCCAGAATATTTTATTTCTACTTTTGACAGTGACTGTACAAAAGTAGACAAACAATCTCAGCCGCCATTTTTTTTCTTCATCCTATCAAAATACTTTAGTACACAAGTCGTATAATTGATTTAAAATGTATTTTTGGAACAATTAAATAATTTTTAGACATTACCGTATGAGAAACACAAATTTAAATAACTGAAATGATATTTTAAAAGTTGATAACTAGCCATCCAAGACTTCATCCATACTTCAGTTAGCCTACCCGTATAGGTTTTAGACCTACTCGTACCGGTATAAATAATATTGAAAAGTTATTTCAGAATTAATCCATTAAAATTACTTATTTTTAAATAGGATTTATATTTTTCTATTATTTTTAGAATAAATTGGAATAGAATACCTACCAAATAACTCAATTTCTGTTGTTTTGAAATTCAGATTGTTGTATCACAGCTTTTTAAATTAGCCGCCATTTCAGGTTTGTATAAAATAAAAATCTGATCTCAGTTATGGAAGCAAATCTTCGAATCATATTATGAAAAATATATTTTCTTGATCAAATTGAAATTAAATTGATCATCTTATCAAGGGAATGATAATTATTATTAGATTAAATTTAATGGGATGAATTGAGTAACAGCTGTGTACAACTGTGGCAAAATGGAGAGACTTGGCAACGTTTTTCTCCTATCTTTCTTCACTGCCATTATAACGTGGACCTCACTATAGTTAAAATTGGCAACTAAATTAACAACCAGTCCAATTTTGTCAGGTTGGCTTCAAGTTGAGGAATGTTTCTGAACAAGATTTGAGTTCTGTCACTTTATTAGGTTGGCACCAAGTTGAAGAGCTTATCTATACTATAATAAAGGAAAGAACTGGCTTATACACGTACGGGATAGGAAAATTATGTTTGACGCATCATCACGTCTCAAATACTGGACTGATACACTTGACATTTTGCAAATAGATTCTCAATCAACCGGAAATGATTATAGGCCTATTTTCAATTCTTCAAGATCTCATTACGTCAAGTTTTCAGTTTGTCAAGTTTTAAAATAGTCCCTTCAGGAGCACGGGTTTCCTGCTAGTAATAAATAATTTTGGATTGATATCAAACTGATTTTTATAATAGTGGGAGCATAAACTTAATTTTGGAATTTTCTATTCAAATAAATTTGGGAGACGGTTTTGGGTGTAACTCGTTCACTCACCGAAGATCGTATGATGTGATCAATGCCAGTATTATGAATCAAATATCGGGGGACCGAGCTTCGTTCTGGTGATCAAAATCATAGAAAATTTATTAAGAAAGAGGAGATTATAATATATTTATAGTTTATACAAAAAGGTTCTATCACAGTGGATTGAGATTGAGATTCCCAGTGGAATGCAAAATTCTCTCTCACAAAGTCCCAGAATTTTGCACAAAAGCCGCTTAAATTTTAATCCTCATTAATTTCACGTGAAACAAATCAGAGAAAACCATTTTAAAAAGACGGTTTCTCTGATTGGTTCGCCCGGAATTAATCAGGATTAAAATTTTACCGGCTTTGGTGCAACCGGCACTGAGTAGCCTACCTGATTGAATGATTACAATAGTTCAACAGCTGAGTCATAATTTTGTCTCAGTCCCACACACATGCACTCACTCACTCACTTCTATCGACAGAGACGAAATTATAAGCTGTTTTTCTAAGGATAAATAATAATATTATCCTTTTAATGTCCTTCAGCGAACTTTCCCAGGGATGAGACAATGTGCAATTGAATTTTTATATCATACACCTAGTACCTATGTTCCTAATTTTGTGAAAATCGTTAGAGCCGTTTTCGAGATCTGTTAGACATACATAAATATATGGAAAAATAAATAAATGTAATTGCTCGCTTAATATAATAGGATTTATACATGAATTCTGATGAAGAAAAATATGATAAACTCACAGTTGGTTCAAGCCGGTTGTTGAATTCATTCAGTGACATTGTAATAGGTTTATTCTTCTTCTGCTTCTTCTCTTTCTCTTTTTTCATGATGTTCTTATTGTTATTTTCTTCTTCTTTTGCCTGCGCGGCAGCCGCCGCATAAACATCTTTTTTCTTCTCGTAATCCAATTGCGACAATAGGATCGCTTCGTGTAGTTCGGTCTCGTAGTTTCCATTCACCATCTGTTAGAAATAAAAGTGAATTAAGTTCAAAAAAACATATACAATTGAAAAAAATAAATATATTATTTTATTACTAGCTTACCCGGCGAACTTCGTACCGCCAGAAGTGAATGTATCCCATGTCACACTTGACTTTATTTGGTGAATCATGAAATTTATCTGACAATTAATATTTTCATTTACATCTAAAAACGGACTTCCTATGTGTTTAAAACTGCCGTTTTAATACCTGTAAACAATTTTATCACAAAGTGACGGGTTTATTACAGCTGGTAAGTTTAGATGCTAAATCATATTATCACAACATGATCTTGAATCATGAAGATCTTCCCGTTCTACGTTAGCCGCTCGGCCGACAATTTCGAAAACATAGGTCTGAAAAATGGATTAATATAATTATTATTAGCCCCCCTATTAAAATTTCTTGTCAGAAACCATCCCCAATATTCACACAACATATTCCCAAAGTTTCATGCCGTTATGTCAAGTATTTTTCGAGTCTATAGGGAACAAACTAACACACAAACATTCATTTTTATATATAGAGATTACCAATACATATCTGCAAATCTGCGAGTTATTGAAGTGTAGCTATAATATAAAAATATCGGGGCAACGAGCTTCGCTCGTCATTTATTCATTTGCTCCAAGTATCTACTGAGAGTCACCAATCGAATTGCCCTCTTCTGCAGCAGGTAGCCCCCCCCCCCAGCAGCAAACCATAGCTGAGAATGCTTTCGAAAAGAACATAATGAGCAGTCACAAGTTAGGGCCTTCAAGTTATCGCGGCTGGTAGGTGACCCTTGCCAGTCTCTTAAGCCAGGTTTTCATTAGTAGAGTTAGTGGAAGAGTTCCCTGGGCAAGTACTAACTATCTTGTGAACTCTACCGTTCAAGGAAGAGTACTAGTTTTTTGATAGAATTGAGTGGGATAGTACTCTACCACTTGCCTTCCACCACCACCGCTTCTCACTCTACTCTACCACTACTACGCTAATGAAAACAGTCTCGAGCTAGCAGAGTGGAGTCGGCCGTAGGGCCGGTTTCTGAGCTCGTGATTTAGTTCTAGACTTTGAACAGCTAGAGTCAGAAAATTGGCTTTCCGAAACAAGGCGAAAGCGTAGTTTTTATGGTAATCTTTATTTCCTCATTTATATAATTAAAAACGTTTTTCTTCGACGAAATGAAACATTCCTAAATAATTCAAAATAGCTGAAACTTTAGGCCTACACTATTTTCTCTTTTGTGTTCAATTTTCTAGATTTCGAAATTCAATTTGAACGTGGACTACGCCCAGTTTCGAAAAGCCAATTTTCTGACTACAGCTCTACGTCCCGAGCACGGAAACCGACCCTTTTTATTCAAGGATTGGATTGTTCATAAATGAAAAAAACAAAATAGAACCCTCACCTCCTCATCTTTTTGTTTCCATAACTCCCATTGTTTCTCATCGGCATTTGCCTTTTTTTTATTAGTCTTAGTGGTTTTATTTTTGTTGGTTGATTGATTTCCAGTTGATGGCTGCAAACGCAAAAAAATAAAATATCATTTTTACAATGTTATGCTGTTTAGAAGAAATATATGTAATTTTCTTGTATGAAATATTAAAAGATTAGCTAGATAATTGAAAATAGTTATTTGTGCAACTAGTGCGCAAAGTGACAGTTTGCTGCACCGAAAGAAACGTTTACGCACGAGCCGTAGGCGAGGGCGGAATGGTTTCTTGAGTGCAGCAGAGGAACTTTGCGCACGTATTTCACATTAAATTTTTCCTGCAGTTACCATTGAATATGAGAAGTGGTTGTTTATACGTAAAATGATGGCTGAAATCCATCAAATGTTTGTCTGTATAATTTTGTTATTAATAACAACTTTAATTTATTTTAAACGTGAAAAACATTGTTTTTTAGTAATTATCCGCCATTTTTTCCGCCATCTTGGATTGAATTTTATTGAATTTCTTATTGTCGGATCCTCAAGGTCCTTAAGTTTAAAATTTCACGTCAATCGGTTAATTAGGATGGAGTTATCGTGTTCACAGACACACACACACACACACACACACACACACACACAACACACACACACACACACACACACACACTTTTTTGGATTCGGGGGACCTTGAAACGTATAGAAATTTAGAAATTGGGGTACCTCAATTTTTTCGGAAAGCAATACTTTCCTTACCTATGGTAATAGGGCAAGGAAAGTAAAAATATCGGGGCATCGAGCTTCGCTCGTCATTTATTCATTTGCTCCAAGTATCTACTGAGAGTCACCGCTCGAATTGCCCTCTTCTGCAGCAGGTAGACGTCATGAATAGCCGAAGCATGTCCCCCCCCCCAGAGCAACAAACCATAGCTGAGAATGCTTTCGAAAAGAACATAATAAGCAGTCACCAGTTAGGGCCTTCAAGTTTTCGCAGCTGGTAGGTGACCCTTGCCAGTCTCTTAAGCTTGGTTTTCATTAGTATAGTTAATGGTAGAGTTCCCTGGGCAAGTACTAACTATCTTGTGAACTCTCCCGTTCATGGAAGAGCACTAATTTTTTGATAGAATTGAGTGGGATAGTACTCTACCACTTGCCTTCCACCACCATCGCTTCTCACTCTACTCTACCACTACTTAGCTAATGAAAACAGTCTCGAGCTAGCAGAGTGGTGTCGGCCGTAGGGCTGGTTCCGAGCTCGGGATTTGTTCTAGACTTGAACAGCTAAAGTCAGAAAATTGGCTTTCCGAAACAAGGCGAAGGCGTAGTTTTTATGATAATCTTTATTTCCACATTTAGGCTATATAATTGGAAACGTTTTTCTTCGACGAAATGAAACATTCCTAAATAATTCAAAATAGCTGAAATTTTACACTATTTTCTCTTTTGTGTTCAATTTTCTAAATTTCGAAATTTAATTTGAACGTGGACTACGACTACGCCCAGTTTAGAAAAGCCAATTTTCTGACTACAGCTGTTAAAGTCTAGAACTTGACTGAGTCCCGAGCATGGAAACCGACCCTTTTATTCTAGTTGATTGGATTTTTCATAAATTTAAAGAACAAATAGAACCCTCACCTCCTCATCTTTTTGTTTCCATAACTCCCATTGTTTCGCATCGGCATTTGCCTTTTTCTTATTAGTCTTGGTGGTTTATTTTTGTTGGTTGATTGATTTCCAGTTGATGGCTGCAAAAGCAAAAAAAGAAAATATCATGTTTACAATGTTATGGTGTTTTAGAAGAAATATATGTAATTTTCTTGTATGAAATATTAAGAGATTAGCTAGATAATTGGAAAGAATATGTTTAATATAAATAATCCATGAATGGAGGAATTCAGAAAACTTGAGCGGTTTGTTATACTTGACTGGTTATACTGGCTGGTGTAGAGGAAACGCATGTTTTTCGAACCGCTAGTACTCGGTGACGGGAGAGGTATTGACCTGGAGCAAATGTTGGCAGACGGCCCACACTATGCCATTTCAGTCGCTATGGAGCGTTGGAACGTACAACAACGTAGGTTCGCTATCGAGCAGTTTTTTTTTAGTTCCAATGAATCTGTAGTCACAGTGAAACATCTTCTAGTCAATATTTTAGTGCAGTGCCTGATAGAAATACTGTACTCCGATGGGTTGCAGCGTTTAGAAGTAGCCTACTGGTTCTGTAATGAAAAAGGAACCACCTGGTCTTCCCCGTTCAGCTCGTATTCCAGAAAATGTGGATCGAGTCAGAATATTGACGGAAAAGACGTTGCACTGTGACTACAGATTCAATGTTTCTAAAAAACTGCTCAACAGCAAACACATGATGTTCCAACGTTCCATAGCGACTGAAAAGGCATAGTATGTGCCGCCTGCTAACATTTATCCCAGGTCAATACCCCCTCCCGTCACCGAGTACTAGCGAATCGAGAAACATGCGTTTTCTCTGCACTATCCTGTACTATACTAGTCTAGCCTCGCACATAACGTACACCTAGACAATACTAGTTTCGGCTAAACTTCCCATTATCAAGGGACATTATACTCAAAAATAGCTTACATAAAACTTAAAAAGTAGATTACACTCATGTGTAACAATATAGGGGGCACTTTAAAATATGGATCACGGGATACATTGGGGTCTGTAAACTGGTAGCATTTAGACTTACAAAATTTGTAGAATAGAAATTCAGTCAATCGTTTGAAATTGACAACAATATTTTTGTAATTCATTATAGGAGAATGTGAATTTAAATTAGATTTAGAACGGATTCTTATTGTGTTTCTTAAATCTAATTTTAATTTAGAATTTTTTATCAAAGCAGGCTACATGACTAGACTCATCTTGGTCTTCTCTGTCGATATACCTTACACCTGCGGCTTGGTGTGTGTGTTAGTTAGAATCACATGAAAGTTATTGGGGTCAAAACATAGTAGAACGAGTGTAGGCTAGCAAATGAAATATCTGAGCATGTTATAAGGTAATGCATGTATTCAAATGTGTCGGAGCATAGCAAAGCAGGATGTACGGTAAAAAGGAACATCTTTTTAAGAAACATGCATTATTTTTAACACTCCAGTGTTACACTACACCTTTGTCGCTCCATTATGTTTTGACCCCAACATAAGCTACTGAAGTGCAATCCACTTATATTAATATTTGAATTTATGAAACAATTACCTGCGCTTTAGCACTTGATGGTTTTTTTACTTCTTTCTTCTTTGCATCGGTTTTTTGTGTAGAAGTCGTGTTTGTTTTTTTCTTTGAAGACTTTTTTACATCACCGTCGTCATCTACACTGAGCACTGCAAATCTAGAGTTTACCGCTAAAGCCATTTTGCAAAAAGTGTACTACTAAATTGAAAGGCAAAATATAAAAATTAATCACTACTGGATGTAAGCTGATAGAGTTTGTAACACATAGCCTAAAATCGTATAAGTTTCAACCGGCTTAGCGTTGAATATCAATAATTATTCAATATTGAAATTAGCTATGACTTTGGAGATAAAAAGATTTAATGGTGATGTGGTATTACTCTTTAAATTACTGTGGATGAACACACCTTATCCATAAACCAACATTCCAAAACTGAAATGCGGAAATAAAATATGCCAACTGCCAAGATGTTATAAATTTCAAGACAAAAAATAACATGAAAACTCTAGACTGGAAATGAACAAAACTGGTGTTTCTCTCGAGGAATTTTTACGGCTGCTCTGTTACTTCAATGCGCCAGGTATAGTGCGGTCCACGTTGTGTTGGCAGTGAGAGAGATATTGCTTAGCTGTTGATTATTCAACAAGCGATAAATTATATTTTTCAATGATTTCATAATGCATTTTCATAATCAAGATTGAATATTTTGTTGAATAATTATCAGTTCTACATTGTTGAAAGATGATCTGGCAGCAGAGCAAAGATATAGCGCTATCTGCTTTGTTGAATGATAGACAAAAATTGCAATACCATTCAATTCAATTTTCTTTCCATCCATGACCAGTCTTTACACTGGATAGATTTCGTCAAAATAAATTAAAAAACACAAACGTTCATAAAAATTACACAAACTATCGAGATTGCATGTCAAAGAGACAAATAAAACGACTGATCTCATCTTCACTCAAGGAATAGATCAAGTGGAAGTTTGAGGAGTTTATCTTGAAGCACATTTTAAAATATTGTTATCTTCCAATTCACGGAGACACAATTGGAGCCTGTTGAATATTTTCAGGGGGCGAATTGGAAAACTGTTGTGTGATCTGGCCGATCGCAATTGTGGCAGGTCTACATCATCAAGTCTTCTAGTAAAATAATCATAAGTTGGCCTCTCACTTGAAATTTATGAAGCTGTTCTTTTAGAAGCACTAATGAGGTAAGCAGGTACTGACTGAAGACTGTGAGGACCCATAGTTCTTTGAACAGTGGCCGGCAATGTTCCACGTATGACGAGAATGCAATGATGCAGATCACCTTTTTTGAAGAAGCAGAATCCTCTCAAATTGCATATCAAACACTGACATTATAACGTGGACCTCACCATATGTGTCAACCTACAATGACAAAATTCATATAGTGAGAGCACAAGGTTGTCAAAAGTGAATTTTGTGACAAAAGGAGAAATTGTTATTTTGTATGGGATTCGACTAAGTTTCTTTATTTCAGAGTAGGAGCAGGGTCAGTAGTTGAATTTATTTTATCAAGCTTGGGTCGAGCATACACATTATTATTATTGTCAGCAGCCCTATGGATTATCATCATCAAATTCATCTTCTCCATTGACACCTTACTGTTAACCAGAAATATCCAGATTTTGTTTATGAGTTGGATGATCGTTTATCTAGCATTGCAGTCAGCAGCAGCCGCATCACAGCCACCCTTATCATAGTGATAGTTGGCTATCGGGTTGAGTGGGGGTTGCTGTTCCTGTAACTTCCTGATTAGAAGATGTTTACCTGGTTAATCATCTATAGTAATTAGCAGTATTGACTTCATTAACCCTTATCATCAGCAATAGTTTAATCATTCCCTTTCACATGACCGCAGTGGTGTGATGTCTTTCTGAGTTTTCAATTGGAGCGTCTCCTCTCTTTCCCCTGCCTCACGTTTCCTGGATCCTACTCTGTGCGGAGCAGACCCAGGGTCTAGTTAGTTGTTTAGTTACCGGGTTAGTGAACAGGCACGTTCTCTTCCTCATTTGACGTTCCTGATAGTGCTCATCTATAGGGATATTATTCTATTCTAAATTTTATTGAGTAGAATATTGTGGGTTGAGTTTCTGACAACTTGAAGGTAGTTAATCCTGGGAGATTTTCTTCCCTTGTAGTTATCAACCGACTATATCTTGGAGTGTTTGAGTTGACCTATGGTTCAGAAACCTGTAGGGATATTAAGTTTGCTGTGTCAAACAGTTAAGGGGAAATTTAGCTGGGCTCTCTTTGCTTTGATTATGGTTGGTTCCGAGTCGTTTGCAAATTGTAGCATTTTTCTAGAGCTCTTAATCAGTAAGACTCTGTTCTGTCACTTCACAGCATTTTTAGTTAGGATACAGGAATTGAGGGCCGGCTCGCAATTCTCTGTATTAGGATTCACGACGATTCAGGTAACTATATGTTAGGAATGGTCACCCGTATGTGTTTTCTTTCCCTGTAGTAGAATAACCTCCTTTCATAAGAGTAGTTTTCTGACTAGCTTTTATCCCTGTAGGAAATTTCTAGTCCTTTTATAAGATCAGTTTTCTGACTGGCTGTTACTCTCTATGGTAAAATCCTTATTCCTTGAGATCTAAGTCCCAGATTCAATATCGTCCTTAATGTGGTATTTCAGACAGCAATCCTATCTAAAAATTCTTATAATCATTTCCCTGAAGTTAAAAGTCTTTGACAGCTGGCTTCCCTATTTAAAATTTCTATTTTCCTTTAGATATCAGTTACAGATCCGAGATCGCCTGGTTGCAGTTTTTAGACCCGAAAATCCTTTCTTATAATCCTAGAAACTTTTCCTCTGCAGTAGCGAATACTATTTGCAGGTTTTCCCTGTGGAAAATTCACGAATTTTCCTGTGATATCAGTAACAGAATAGAGATCGTTTTCATTGCAGTCCTCAGACTTGCAACTTCTAGAAAAAGCCTCTTAAAATCTTTTTTAACAGGAGTCTTTGACTCGATATTTTCTTTGTGGAAAATCCTGGAAAAATCCTTCCCTATCCTGGCAATGACTTATTGTTGTCTTCCTGATATTATTCCACAGACTGTTTCTGTGAAGATTATTTCTATCATCTCATAATAGTCGACAAACTGACTATTCATTTAAAAGCATTTCAGACGATTGAGAAAGATTTGAATTCCTCCAAGGGCAGTTACAGATTAGTCATTAATATAACAGTCACGCAGCCATCAGACTGTTGTAGAAACCCTTGTTAGCAGCCACAGAGCTTCTCAAGATCCTTTTACAGTCACAGATTCGCGATTCAGAAATCCTATACCTGAAACCCTCTACCCAAAATATTAAATACCCTATATGGAAAGTTTACATCCCGTATTGGGCTAGCAGGATCAACTTGCTGGCTGACAGAGTGCAATTCTCAGATTACAGATTATTATTGAACAGACATATGTTTGTTGTAGAGAATGATTATCTTATTATTGATTCTCTGTTCTCTATACACTATACCTTATCCGCTATAGCTTATACCCTACATCTCACACCCTATACCCTATACTCTATCACTCATACCCTATACCTCACACCTTATACCCTATACCGGGCTATACCCTATACCAGTAATTATTGTGCCAGCAGGCACAACTTGCTGGCCGGCAGTGTGCAATTCTCAGATTGTGCACTCTTGAACAAACCTCTGTTTGTTGTAGAGATTAATTTCCCTATTAATTCTCTTTACCCTGTACCCTATACCTCATACACTATATCTGCAACCTTTACCCAGTACCAGGCTCGCAGATTTAGCCTGCCCGCCATCAACGCGCAGTTGCAAGTTGTGTAGTCACTAATTAACAAATCTCTTTACCGTGCCCTATTTAATTCTACCCTAAACCTCTATTACCTATTAACCCCTAATACCCATTCCGGGCTTGCAGGCGCAGCCTTGCTCTCCATCAGAATGCAGTTATCAGACTGCATATTACTTTAAATCTTATTCATTGAACACTGCTAACAACTCTATAGATTCACCATACCTTTACCCCGTAGCTTTCACCCCAAACCCTATAGAAAATCCTTTTTCCAGGCTTGCAGATTCAGTCTGCCTGCTGACAACTCGCAGTTATATCAGACTGTGTACTACCTTTCTAAATATAATTATTTGTAGGGATATGACATCCGGAATCATTTCCTTGTGTAGGGTTACCTTAATCCCATTAAGGACAGGGGCCGAATCGGCGCGGGGAAACACTCCTCCCTTAACGTAGCGCCGCAGTGCAGGATGGTTTCTCACAGCTTGGCGTTGTTGTCATTTGAGATGGGTGTCTGGCTTGAAAGTATTTCGGCCACATTGCAGGATGACTGTAAACGGTTGCCGGAAGATCAACAGCTGGGTTTTTTCTTATTATTTTTCGTGATAGAGAAATTCTGATTGCAGATTCGTTCTCAGCGACCCCAAGTCTAGCCTGGCTCACAATGTCAACAATGTTTTCAAATAATTAAAAATCATCATGAAAAGTCATTAATATGGTAGTACACCACTTTTCTGGAAACTTTTTATTGGTGACTGGAGTTATTATTGATTATAGGTACGGTAACACAAAAATCAAAATAATCATGGGAAAGAAAACTGCTGATGAACGCGAATAAGACCGCCACTCCATTGTTCTATTGTCTTGGCTGCTTGGCTGAACCCGGCTGGAGGGATCAAATAACCGACTGGATTGATCTTCTGTCTGTCCGCTAGGCGTAATTACACTGACCATTGCTGGGTGGAAGACGTTACTGTGGTCGCTTGCATTCCTACCAATGCTGCTATTATTTGCTGACTCAGCGCCTAGTCCAAGTCAGCCAAGCATCCAGCCTGCACTGCAGAGCTAGGCTTAAACCTGAATATATTGTGGCAAAATTTATTATTTTTCGTGATAGAGAAATTCTGATTGCAGATTTGTTCTCAGCGACCCCAAGTCTAGCCTGGCTCACAATGTCAACAATGACCCCAAGGCTCACAATGTCAACAATGTTTTCAAATAATTAAAAATCATCATGAAAAGTCATTAATATGGTAGTACACCATGTTTCTGGAAACTTTTTTACTGGTGACTGGAGTTATTATTAATTATAGGTAGCACAAAAATCAAAATAATCATGAGAAAGAAAACTGCTGATGAACGCGAATAAGACCGCCACTCCATTTTGTTCTATTGTCTTGGCTGCTTGGCTGAGCCTGGCTGGAGGGATCAAATAACTGACAGGATTGATCTTTCGTCTGTCCGCTAGGCGTAACTACACTGACCATTGCTGGGTGGAAGACGTTACTGTGGCCGCTTGCAGTCCCACCAACACTGCTATTATTTGCTGTCTCAGCGCCTAGTCCGAGTCAGACAAGCATCCAGCCTGCATTGCAGAGCTAGGTTTGAACCTGACTATCTTGTGGCAAGCGGTGGATACAGAATCAGGATAAAGGGAGAAATGTAGGTCCGGTATCGCTTCCAGTCAGTATGGCTACTGACCCCGACCCATACCTTACTGAAGCTAGTCTGCATAGTAGCAATACTCCACAATTATTAGGTAACCTATGGGGTGGAGTAGGTGTATCTAATAAAGGTAATAAAATCTCCATTATTGAACGAATATCCCAATTAAATAAATGTTGTAAATCACCCCAAAGACTTCTGCTACTTCTGTTTACTGGGTTAACATCTGGATGGAAATTCTGACTACTCAGAAATTATTTGCCAGCCTGGAAATCAAACCCAGTACCTCTGATGGAGGTAGCCATCAATCACACAAGTTTGGTAATGGATGAAGCAGAAGGTATTGAAGGTATAATGTCCTGAGTTCTTGGACAGGAAAGCTGCAGCTGTGGCCAAGAGCGTTCAAATGCCAGCGCATGTGCACAAATTTCTCGAGGCAGTCACGAGCCTCTTGCCGTGTAACCAGCTACCCACTTTTACTTTCACTTTGGAACTAAACATAACCTATATTATATTATTAGATAAAGAGCATCATCAGCTACTTTTGATTCAGATTAGGAGCTATACAATCACAACTTCAAAGCTTGATAATACTTTTTTTACAAATTAATAAATCCATCAAGAATGTTTTCATTATTAGTACTTCGAAAATCAAAAGTCCGTTTCATAGCAGGCTATTTAACTATAATAGCCTGTTACTGTTTAGACTATTATTGTGTTTAGTCATGTTCATTCAGATTGACATAATAATTTATGAATGTTAATTGTAATGGTTTTTATAATAAAATATTTGAAGTGATAACTTAACAGTCATCTAGTTAGGTGAATGATTTGGTGAGAAGGGAAATTTGGTTTTCAGGGCGCAGACAGATGCAAACCTTCAGTAACGATCGATAAACGGATTGAATACAACAAAATTGTTTTTGAAATCGAGAGTGAAAATCTATTTTTGGATCCGGAACACTGTTCTATTTCCTGTTATGATATGAAGAGTCCAAAAGTTTGTATCAGTGGAATGAGAAAAACATTCAATGAAAATGCCGTCGACACATAGCATTGTACTGGAATTTATCAGTGTATTTAGTACTGCTTATTTGAATATATTTTCAAATTGTAATTCTTCCTGAAAATGTTAAAAAAATTGGGTTACATAGGATTTGCATATTCTCTTGGTTCTTTTGGTGAGTAAATTTGACACATTACTGTACCAATTTTGATAATACATTATTTGATATTTAGACTTGACGTTTTAGATAAGTCAGTTATACAAAAATACACTGTATATGTTGAAGTATGTAGACCCTATTTCCTGAATAGCCTTTATTAAAAGTGTGTTTTCCATATGAAAACTAAGTAATGGTTTTTAATTTTTCCTTGGTTTAAATGAAAATTTTAAAACCTCTTTTACAATAACATTCTGACATAGCTCAGCATTCATGGTGGTCCCTTGAATGACGTTAACTTATAATAAAGTTCCACTTGTAATAATTGCATTGCGTTTACACTGTATTTATATTGACATCTCTAAAGTGAGGTCCACGTTATAATGGCATTGGAGAAAGATAACAGAACAACGTTACCGATTCTCTGTCTTATAAATGCCTTCTATAGACGGTAGCTGAAAAAAGTTTATTAATATAATATTAACTGTCCATTCTCGTTTAAAACAAGCAATTATATTTTATTAAGTAAGCAATCTTATTTTTCAATAATTTCATAATGAATTTTCATAATCGAGATAAAATATTTTGTTAATTGATTGTTAATTCTACATTTTTAAAAAACGATCTGGCTACAGAGCAAAGCGAGAAAGAAATAGCGCTATCTGCTTTGTTGAATGATAGTCAAGGATAGCAATACCATTGCCAATCATACACTGCCATTATAACTCGGATCTCACTAAAGTAGTTTTTCGTATGCAATATTTACTGCAGTTTCTATACTTCAGAATAGACCCTATTTCTGTAGAATTGGTACAAGATGTATGATTGAATTTATTCATAGACAATGGATACAATTCAGGTGTAAACAACACCCAAAACTGCTTTCAAACTTAATTAAAAATACAGTTTGGGTGTTGGTTGTACAATAGCCGGTAAAATTTCAACCGTGAATAAAAATTTTAATTTACCTAAATGAAAATTTAAATTTCACGTTTAAAATTTTAAACCGTGAAAATTTTAAAGTGAATCAAAGAAGCAGTCTTTTCAAAAACGCCTTCTCTGATTGGTTCTAGTGAAATTAATCACAGTTAAAATTTAACGTGCTGTTGTGCGACCGGGCCTAGCGTTTATGTAGAGTTCATGAATTGTGTTGACTTGTTCCAGGTGTAGGGTGCAGCGGGGCGGGCGAATGCTATGACATCAATGGTCGTATCATTTCGCCAGGCTTCCATTTTGTTCCCGGACCGGACACTTGTACTCTCTGCGTCTGTGACAATGGGAACCCCAAGTGGTGCAAGGCCGTGCTCTGTTCACCGCCACAGGTCAGTAGACATAGGATTTCAAGAGGGAAGAAATTAAAAATTCACTTTGTGGGGTTAATCCTGTTTTTCCTGTTAACTAAAAGAAGCAGCAAGCTTATTTTTCCAGTTAACTATAGTGAGGTCTACGTTATAATGGCAGTGGAGAAAGATAGGAGAACAACGTAGCCGATCCTCTGTCTTGTCAATGCCTTCTATAGACGGTAGCTGATACAGGTTTATTGATGTAATTATTAACTGTTCATTCTCGTTTAAAAAGAATGTCTTACATATATAAGTATTTCTTACATAAGATAATATACACGTATCAGCTGTCTTTTATAGAAGGCAGTGGCAAGGCAGAGAATTGGCAACACTGTTTTCCTATCTTTCATTACTGCCATTATAACTTGGACCTCACTATAAGAGCTTATGTGGGCGTCACCCTCAATATTATTACTTGTAGTTCTGTGAACAGTAGACCTCACGCAGTATTCTCATCCACAAGTACCTGATTGAAACTATAGACCTTATGGAAATACAGCAATAGACTGGCTTCTCCACACATCTGTGTAATCACTTGTCAGCTGATTATTTATGATGAATAATTCTATAGTCTGATTTTCACTCTAATATTGACGTATGAAGGAGGCTCCTTTTTCCTTTTATATTATCCTTGAAATGCAAAATTTCCAAAAACCTTGTATATACGTCGACGCGCAATTTAAAAAGGAACATACCTGTCAAATTTCATGAAAATCTATTACCGCGTTTCGCCGTAAATGCGCAACATATAAAAATTTGAACATTAAGAGAAATGCCAAACCGTCGACTTGAATCTTAGACCTCACTTCGCTCGGTCAATTATTACATGCAAGCAATATGTTCAATATTTTTTGAACGTGCGTAGCGAGTTCTCATTGACGACTAGTGCCTCCAGTTATCTGTTTGTGATTTGTAGATTCGTTCGACGATTACTTTCGATTGCTTTCATCAATCAACTTCAAATTTTCAACACATATTCAAACTTCGAATCATTATACAGAACTGGCGAAGTTTGTCAACAAAATTGAAATCACTTCTTCCTCCTTTTCTAGGACATAACATGATAACACTCGAAGTGTATGAGAAAAATAATTGTAATTATTATTACACGAAAATCCCAATCAAATGCTGTGAATCACCCCGAAGAGTTCAGCTACTGCAAATATTGATAACAGGGTAAACAGCTAGATGGAAATTTCGATGAGCGCTACGATACAAAAATTAATTGTCAGCCCGGGAATTTCTTCCTGGAAGTAGCACTCATCGAATTTCCATCTAGCTGTTTACCCTGTTGTCAATATTTGCAGTAGCAGAAGTCTTCGGGGTGATTTACAGCATTTAATTGGGATTTTCGTTTAATAATTATTATTCATTAATTAGCATTTGAACAAATGAAACTTCCAATTTATTTCCATCTGTAAAAATAATAGTGATTCAACATCCATCAGACTACTGATTTCTGTTTTATAATGAGTACTAGCCACAATTTTTTCATTTCAAATTATATCAGTTGACGTTATTTAGGAGATATCACACAAACTGTCCTTGAAATGCTGTCACGTGTTTCCTGCTAATCAATACACATATTTAAATAATAATAATAATAATTTAAAGAATAATTTTATTCATGGAGGCAACAAATAAAAACCCATTTTGCCTCCTTCACACATTACAATCATACACTATACAATCCAAAAATGTATTTTAAGAATTAAGTATGAAGAAATGTTAAAAAACAAGAAATGTAATGTAAGTGAAATAATAAGAAATAGAAATTAAATGAATCAAAAATACTAACAAAAGTATGTCAAATGAATGAGAATGAAATTAAATATAAGATTTTAACAATTAGAAAACTTGAAATCAATAATTACTGTATTCAATTAATCAATTATCAATAAACTACAATAAATTAACCAATAGGCCTGAAAAATAATTATTCAATTAATCAATAATTATCAATAAATCACAACAAATAAATCAATATTTATAATGAGAAAATTGCAAAGGTAATTAATTAAACCCTGAACTTTGAAACTTAATAAAAGTCTGTTGATTCAAGTTTAGCCTACAATGAAAAGAAAAATAGAATCTCTGTGAATCACTACAACATAAAATTAATGAAAGAAAGAAATGCAAATCACGAAATGACAAATCACAATATTATCGACTAGATCGCACGCCATCCTACGGAATTTGTACGGGGAGAACCAAAAGATATCCAAGCGCTGAGAACAACTATTGAAAATTCTCTGTGCTCTATTCAGAGGAGAGTTATAATGACTCACCGTTCTGGAGCGTGAGATATGAAAAGAAAAGGTCGAACGGCGAGCAATGGTATTTATATAAATATTAATTTTGGAAAGCAGATACGGAAAATCAATTTTGTTATTTAAAAGATTATAAAGGAAAAGAAGAGATTTGACGTCACGTCTGACTTTCAGTGATTTAATTTCAAACATACTTCTTAAAGAATTGGTAGGGTAATCAAACGGGCAGAAAACATTGTGCTTTTTATAATAATTACATCTCAAGAATTTATTCTGCATTCGTTCTAGTATTTGAATCTGTTCATTATAATATGGAATCCAAATTTCGCTAGTATATTCCATCAGGCTTCTTACAATTGATCTGTATAACAGTACCAAAGGCACTATGTCTCCAAAGGGTGAGCATGTCCTCAAGATGAATCCCATCTGCTGATTAGCTCTGTTAGATATGTAATCTAAATGTGCATTGAAAGAAAAATCAGAACTGAAAACCACTCCAAGATCCTTGAACGATTCCACCTTTTCTAATGGTATACCATTTATATGGTAAACATGTATAAAAGGAGAAGACTGTCGAGTAAAACTCATGAATTTACATTTTCCTACATTTATTTTTAGTTCATTTGTAACACACCACTTGGACAAATTGTCAACGTCAATCTGTAAATCATAACAATCTCTCAGATCATTGACTTCTTTGAACAACTTGACATCATCTGCATACAAAAGACATTCTGATTTATTGATAACAGATGGGAGATCATGAAATAAAGGGAGATGAATAAAATAAAAAGGAGTGGCCCAAGGTTAGAGCCCTGAGGTACACCCGATGTGCACTCAAAGAATTCTGATTTCTATTGTTGAATTTTTACATATTGTTTTCTTGCTTGAAGGTAGCTCTGAACAAGATGAACCAGAGTATCGCAGAATCCTAACACTTTTTCTTATCAGAAGTCTATGGTTGATAGTGTCAAAGGCTTTTGATAAATCTGTGTAGATAACATCAGTACGCCCTCCATCATCTAGAACATGTGACACTTCATTACTAAAAACCATAAGATTGGAAACAGTGGAACGACGAGGTAAAAATCCATGCTGCTGGGGTGAAATAATTCTCTGACCCTGATCATAAATTATGGAATTAATAACTTTTTCAAAAACTTTAGAAAAACAATTTAAAATAGAAATTGGCCTATAATTTTTTATATCATTTCTATTTCCAGATTTGAAAACTGGAGTAACCCTTGCCACCTTCCATTTTGAAGGAAATTTACCCGTCCTCAAAGATAAATTAAAAATAAATTTCAATGGCTTTATCAAGACTGCGGCACAGCCTTTAACAATAAAAGTTGGAATCGCATCAGGACCCTCAGAGCAGCCAGACTTAAGCTCATTAATCGCAGACAGGATGTCATCAAAAGAGACTGATCCAACACCCCCATTCAACAATGAGCAGCACTCAGACATCTCAGGAACCCCCTCTTGTGCATCAGGTGTATCAGCCTCATAAACAGATTTAAAATATTTAGAAAACCCATCGACGATATTTGCCCCACAGTAGGACTCTCCGTCAAGTGTCATGGTCGACTCCACAAAAGAAGTTTTTCTTTTCGAATTCACATACTTCCAGAAATTTTTAACATTATTTCGCAAACTATTTTGAATTCTACTTAAATATGCCTCATAGGCTGCTGAAATTCTAGTTTTAAGAGATGCTAGGGTCATGATAGGGTGAAGTTCTTCTCTTTCTTGAACACTTATTCTTCAATTTCAAATCAGATATGATATCATGTATGAACCAGGGAGGATACTTATTATTTGAAAAAATCACCCTCCTCTTAGGGATGAACTCATTGAAATGATGGTATTATTTTATAAAACTTATCTACTGCAGAGTCAACGTCACCACTACAAAAAACGGAATCCCAACTGCAATCACGGAGACTAAGATAGAGACCGAGAAAATCTATTTTATGATATTCATAATGAAATTCAGGTGGGTGGCTTGAATTTAGCCCTGACGTCGTCACTGAGTATGAGGCATCCACACATAACGCAGAGTGATAACCATCTTCAGGGACAAGTGGATCATCGCTCTTCATTACTTTTACTGGAAAGTTACTCAACACTAAATCCAGAGTTCTACCAAGCTCATTTTGCACTGTGTTATATGATACTAGATCATAGAATGACATGAAACGATAAAGAAATTTTGCTTTAGGTGAACCAGAAGAGAGATCATAAGTATAAATATTATATTCTCAAGAAATCATTTATAAATATAAATATCAATTATAAATATATATTCTCAATGTTTACATCAACTAACTTATTCATGAAGCAAGAGCCTGCTGAAAAATGAATATTGGGACAGGACCATCACTTGGGAATTAATTCTGCTGAAACATTATCGATATTAACTCCATATATTCTTGTATTGCTTGTAGACAGAAATAAATATAATGAATACTTTGACATTCTACTCCTCCTGTTCCTCCTCCTCTCTTCAACTTTATTCATCACTACCACCTCTTTCTCCTCCTCCTCCTCCTCCTCCTCCTCCTTCTGCTCTTCCTTCTGCTCCACCCCCTCGACCACCTCCCCAACCCCTTTTTCATCCTTGTCATACTTTTTTAGTGGAACGATCAACTTATAATAATTGATTCGACCTCAGAATGAATTTTTGAAATCATCCAATTCGGATAATGTGGTCTATAGTGAGGTCCACGTTATAATGACAGTGTTTGATTAGCAATGGTATTGCTATCCTTGTTTATCATTCAACAAAGCGGATAGAGCTATCTCTTCCTAGCTGTGCTCTGTTGCCAAATCGTGTTTTAATAATGAAGCATTGATGACTAATTAACAATATATTTCATTCTCAATTATGAAAATTCATTATGAAATTATTGAAAAATATCAATTTTTGCTTAATAAAATATAATTTATCATTTTAAACAAGAATGAACCATTAATATTACATCAATAAACCTGTATCAGCTACCGTCTATAGAAGGCATTGACAAGACAGAATATCGGCAACATTGTTCTGCTATCTTTCTTCACTGCCATTATAACGTGGACATCACTATAGTTGAAACATCAGCCTTTCCATGGAATCCCTATAGAAATAACAATTATTCAAAATATGAGTTGCATACGTACTCGGAATTCCCCATCACATTATCTCTGTTGTAAAGTAATATTGAAATGGCAAAGGTGATTGTAGAGTAGCTTTTTTCCATTACTAAATTGTGAGTGGAGTGGCCCTGTCTCAATATCAATTTTCTGAGCAGTCTGCTGCAGTTTCAGGCCCAGGTTATAGCAAATTCTAGTGAGTGTTCTCACCAGGATCCATATCCTAGTTCTTGTGCAGATATCTATTCAATTAAGTGATCTATCATCTACTGTGTGTATATTGTTTGTTGTGATCATCACACTCATGATGAACGAGGCCGCTTCAAGAATTCCACAGATGAGAAGAAGGAAAACAGTGAATCCACATTTCAAGAACTTTGTGGAGAACACTTCATTACATGGGGTGAAGTACATTTTTGATAGTGACAAACATTGGATAGAGCGTGCTTACTGGTGCTTAGTCCTCACCGGTTTTGTCATTTCATTGTTTACAATCTACATAATGAAAAGGAAAGAATGGAAAGAATCTCCCATGTCGGCAAATACTCCTCAAAGCATAGATGCTTCACCCTACCCACTCCTGCGCTCACCATCTGTGGTCCACTGAGAAGTACTTCATTTTCTAAAACTAAAGATTTCTTGAGGAAACATTATAGTGATGAGATTTACAAAATAGTAGATATTTTAGGTATGTCTGAGGAGGTATTTGATGAGAAGTTCTTATTTTCACGTTCCACTAAAAAAATACACAAATAAAAGTGAAAAGAGGTTTACTATAGCTGATTCAATTCTTGAACAGTTTTTCCATGATGACTCATTGCCTGGCAGTTTATCTATTAAATCAGCTTTTGGAGATGAATTCTTGAAAAGTTTAACTTTTATGTTCAGGGGTCACTGCTTGTCCAGCAACATGTTCCCACCTTCAAAGATTTACAGAGAGGATGTAGTACGTCATTTTTTATGCAATGATTCAATTGAACGTGACACAAAGAAGGACGGTTGGGTTACTGATACAATCGATGGATTTCCATCATTCACAGAGAATCGGACATCGAGTTCCCTCATCGTTCTTCCACCAAAAACGTACCCTACCTTACTGGAGCAATCACTTATAAGCTATGAAATCAAATACGATTATGATAACTTGTATCATTTTGGAGACTTTTTTATTGGCAGAGATGAACCACTTCGATTCACAATCCACAATCCTTGGGAAGTTCCGAATCCATTCATGAGATGGCGTCGTTTTCAGCCATCAAGAGGCTCTCGCATCCACGTTGAACCTGATCTAATGATAAAATATCCGCCGGAAGATTTTCTGTACAAATTTCCATATGACAAGCGATGCTACAACTCAAACATTGGACTTTTTTCAATATTATACAGGAGAAAACTGTCTAATGGAGTGCGTCGCCAAAAGAGCGTTGAGAGAATGTGGATGTGTCCTGTTTTTCATGCCGCACAACGAATCAACATACATTTGCTCAGATGAATACAGCTCCTGTGCGATGAATGTGGCCAAAGCCACTCATTTTTCTGACTTGGGTGAAAGGAAATTTGGAGATTCTTGTGACTGTTTGGAATCTTGTAACCACACAGACTACAAGGTGATATTTTATGAATTGATGACAGGTCCATGTTATAATGGCAGTGGAGAAAGATAGGAGAACAACGTTGCCGATCCTCACTGTCTAATCAATGCCTTCTATACACGGTAGCTGATACAGGTTTATTAATGTAATATTAATTGTCCATCTTCGTTTAAAATAATCTATATATAATTATATATAAAAGCGAAATGGCACTCACTGACTGACTGACTCATCACTCACTCTCAGAAATAAAAATCTACCGGACCAAAATCGTTCAAATTTGGTAGGTATGTTCAGTTGGCCCTTTAGAGTCGCAATAAGAACAGATTTAGAAAAATTTCCAAAGATACGCCCAAAATCTGCGTTTTTTAGCGTTTTCTCAGCTTTATCGAGAACAAATGAACAGAAAATGTTCAAATTTAGTACAGAAACTCAGCTAGGGTGTAATGTTGTGTTAGAAGCTGAGCTAGGGTGTAATGTTGTGTTAGAATGAATTTGCAATAACGTCGACGATACACCCTAAATTAGCGTTTTTCCATCGTTTTTTGCTTTTTCTCAGATTTATCGAGAACAAATGAACAGAAATTGTTCAAATTTAGTACAGAAGCTAAGCTAGGGTGTAATAATGTTGTGTTGGAAGGAATTTGAAAAAATCTGGTGTGGTACACTCACACAACTTTCCTTGCTCATTGACCTGTAAGCCTCATTCTTAAACGAGAATAATTTAGGGGAATAACATAATGACGATTGGCGGCAACATATTTGAAACTACGATCAGACTTCTGTATATTTTGAACTATGCCTCCTTATGCTCCTTGAATCGTGGAATCCGAATCTGCAAACGGATTGGGGAAACGAGCTTCCGTTGAAGAGATATATGTGTGTATTATAATTGTTCTAAAGTACTTTTTCCTTTGTGTAATTGTGAAGTTCGATGATTTTTTTAAAGTCGTCAAAACAACTGTTCTACAGATGAAAAAATATCTCGACTATGTGTTCTTTTTATGAACTGCTCTACCCACCTACCTCATGCACGAGAATGAGGTTACAAAGTCCATTTCTCAAGGATGGGGTTGACCCCCTATTAGTTTCCCAGAAAGGAGACTCATGCCAGTTGATAGAGCTGATAAATAACTATACAAGGTATGAATTTGGAAAAAATCGCTCAAGTCATTTTTAAGAAAATCGTGAAAAACATGTTTTTTTGTAATCATCCGCCATTTTTCTCGAGAATATTACGGAGTTCCTGCAATTTTCCCAGAATTGAGACTCATGTCAGTTAATAGGGCTTATAAATAGCTATCCATGGTATAAATTTGAGGAAATTGTTAGAGCCGTTTTCGAGAAAACCGTGAAAAACATGGTTTTTTAGTGATTATCCGCCATTTTTTTTTCAAGAATATTACGGAGCTCCTGCAATTTTCCCAGAATTGAGACTCATGTCAGTTGATAGGCTTATAAATAGCTATCCATGGTATAAATTTAAAGAAAATCTTTAGAGCCGTTTTCGAGAAAACCGTGAAAAACATGGTTTTTTAGTAATTTTTTTGCCATTTTGAATTGAATTTCTTATTGTCGGATCCTCATGGTATAAGGACCTTAAGTTTAAAATTTCAGGTCAATCGGTTGATTAGGAATGGAGTTATCGTGTTCACAGACATACACACATACACACACAGACCAACACCCAAAAATCATGTTTTTGGACTCGGGGGACCTTGAAACGTATAGAAAACTTGAAATTAGGGTACCTAATTTTTTTTGGAAAGCAATACTTTCCTTTACTATGGTAATAGGGCAAGGAAAGTAATAACGCCAAAGATACGCCCAAAATTAGCGGTTTTTTGCGTTTTCTCAGTTCTTTTATCAAGTAATAGACAGAAAATGTTTAAATCTGGTACATAGGTTTAGCTAGGGTCTAAAAATTTTGTGATGAGGTGACTTTAATATTTCATCAAAGATACGCCCAAAATCAGCGTTTTTCTCACCTTTTTCAATAATTTCAAATCCAAATTTTATTTATTCAAACTCACAATATTTACAATCAGAATCAATAAGAAAAACAAAAACACACAGCTCATTAAGATAAAAAATAATTAATAGAAGAAGGGACATCCCTGAGCAACGTATGACCACCGTTATCAGACATTACAAAGAACATATACAGGACCTTGAACACATACATATATCTAAGAGGCAAACATCCAAGACACTGAAATAGAGGAAAAGAATGTTCATATCTACCCTTTCTTTTTATAACACGGACTATCAATTTCTGCGCCGTTATCAATGGCTTCAAGTGACAAACATAGGTGGAGCCCCAACAATTATTACCATAACTTATTTTTGCATCAACAAATGCAAAATATAACTGCCTAAGAACATTTAAAGGGAGAAATTTATTTAAGAAGTAGAATTTTCGCAGGACGAGTAACAGATAGTTTTTTATGATAGCTTTTCATCAACAATTACACCTAAATATTTTATTGCATTGGTCTGACCAACGACCTCACAGTCACAGTCATTCCGATCACAGGCACCATGAAACTTCAGTGCAGAAGGCAGTGTCTATGGTGTTGTTAATGTGAACAATATATATTTTGATTTTGTGAGATTAAGCTGTATTCTATTGTGCCTGAACCAGAGCAATAGCTTGCCAGATCATCCTGCATCATTCTCTCTAAGTTGGGCCATCCAGTCCACAATATGCTAAGGGAGTGTCATCTGCAAAGGACACAGGCATACCATTGAACTCACACGAATAGAGATCATTTATAAATATGAGAAACAAGATTGGTCCAAGGACGGAACCCTGTGGCACACCACAGTCCACTCCCTGAACCTTACTCTTCACTCTCCCAGTAGCTACATATTGCTGCCTGTCCTTCAAATATGAAGAGAACCAATCCAGAACAACACCTCTGATACCAGCCTTAGATAATTTATTCAACAAGATTGAATGGTTAACCGTGTCAAATGCCTTTCTGATGTCCAAAAACAGTCCTGCAACACAGCGCACTGGCCTGAAGTTGAAGCCACAGAAAACAACAGACATGAATCTTTCAAGAGCCATTTCTATATTCATGCGTTCAAGAAATCCAAACTGTTTATTATAGAAAGAGTTATATGAGTTAAGGGAATTGAGAAGTCTTTTTTCACTATCTTTTCCAATATCTTTGAGAAGACAGACAGCAGAGATATAGGTCTATAATTGTTTAACTTAAATCTAGAACCAGATTTGTAGATTGGCACCACTCTTGACAGCTTCATCCCAGAAGAAAATATTTCTGTAGAGAGACTGCAATTGAAAATATCAACTAGAATGAGAACAATGGCCAGAGCAACATCCTTCAAAATTCTAGAAGATATAAAGTCATCTCCAGATGACCTATTAATTTTGTTCTACTAATAGATAACGGAGCTACGAAAAGTACGACCACTCTCCTTCGCTTCTGTATAAACACTGAATTGATGGAAATAATATACCGTATAAAAAAAATTCAGTACACAGGTTCAGCTGAGGTGGAAGAATTTTGTTCGCCAAAGATACGCCGATATAGTAACAGGTGTTTTTACCAGCGTTTTCTACGTTTTCTCAAATTTTCGAGATCAAATTGACATAGAACGTTCAAATTCGGTACAGAGGTTCCGCTGAGGTCTACAAACTGAGAGGCCTTATTTTGCCTATGATATGCTCAAAACTGTCGTTTTCCAACGTTCTTCTAGATTATTAGCTTTCTCATTATCTTATCGACCGAAGTTGTTAAAATTTGTTACACAAATCCGTCTTATTTTTCAGGTTTGGAGTAAGTAATGGCGGTGATAAATTGTAGGGTTTTCTCTAGTTTTTCATTGAGTTTTCAATGCATATTTCTTCATTTCTCAGAAAAATCTCAGACCTGAGAGAGTTGGATAATGAATGATTTGTAAATCTCCACGTCATTCCTATCTCTAATTTTAAAGGCTAGACTGGAGTACAATAATTCTCATAATATCCTAACAAAGTTTTCCACCCTGCACTAAATAATTGAAATTAATCGGTGATTGAATCGAGCGAGGAAGTACTTTGACTTTCTGATGGAATGAAGCATGCTCAAATGAAAAATGCAGGCGAGCGAAGCGAGTCCGCTGATCTCATTTTTGGACGATCCAGTCGGGGGCTCCGCCCCCTGGCTAGACGGATACCGCGAGCGAAGCGAGCCTGACGGCTAGTCAATTATATTTATCATTATCATTTATCATTATTTATTTATTGGTACAATTACGAATCATATGAATATGATCGGGATAGAACAACAGGCATAGCCCAAAACTATTATGTTCCCAAATTCTGATAAATAATAACATGTCCGAAAAATAGGTTATGATCTTATTGTGTAAAACTAAAGTTCAATTTCTTTCCAAAAATATATATAAGCTAGAAATTTTGAATTAAGAATGATTAAAATACCAAATTATATTTAAATATCGTACAAGTTTAATATCACCGCACTTTTCGATAAATTAAGTTATTAAAAAAAAAAAATTGAAGCCAAAAATACACACAACTTTCCACTAAGCACAGCTGGAGAAATCATATTTCTTAGGCAAGAAATTATATTTTTCAATAATTTAATACTGGTAATGAATTTTCATAATAATTAAGATGAAATATTTTGTGAATTAATTATTAATTCTACATTGTTGAAAGCCGATCTGATTCAATGCCAAATTATTTTATTTAGATTTTATGTAAGCCAAAGTACATCAGTACATAAGCCAGGTCACATACAACATTCATTATAAATAAAATACAATATACAATGTCAGCTTCTAAAAAGTCCAGTGTCTAATTGTCTTTTTGTGATGACTATTTTTACTATGTCCAACGTATATTAATAATTAATATAATAAGAAATACTGACAACAGAGGAAAGCGAGAAAGAGATAGCGCTATCCGGTTTGTTGAATGATAGACAAGGATAGCAATGATAGCAATACCATTGCTAATCAAATTGTAGTGTGGACCTTACTGAGACATGACTCAATAATTGTGCATACACAAATAGATAAGTGAAATGAATTTATGTTGATGCTAATCGAACACTGGCGTTATAACGTGGGCCTCACTGTAAGGTGTGTGTTGGATTGCAGGACTGCAAGTCGTTCCGTGTTGGCAACTCGTGCTGCGAGTTCATCTGCCTGGACGACACGTTTGGGGGCAAAGGAGGGGAGGCGGCAGACCTGCTCGCCTCCGAGTACGGCCTCCGACTCATAGGTGGCGCCATCACCATCATACTGTGTCTCAGCTTTGTCTGCTTCAGTGTGCATCGAATCAGGCAGCGCAAGATCACAGGTAACTCAACACGTCTAGTGTAGGTTACACTTACTAGACTAGTAGTTATGTGAACAGTAGACCTCGCGCTCAGTAAGTTACATTGACCTGTTGTTATGTTTTCTCAAAAATAATTAAATAATTTATCAACTTGAAATGTCTAGAAAAAATCCTAAATAAATATAGAGCTTTCTGTCCTATCGTACCGTGACGTGTTGTCCCGGAATGTGAGTGTGAGCGCTGTTATCAGGTCTGGCTGCAACTGTCTACAACGTTGATGGAAAGATACATTTTCAAGATGTTCGATGTTTTTGAACGGGTAGTATTATAAATAGTCAACTGTCTACTAACGTTGATGGAAAGATACACTTTCAAGATGTTCGATGTTTTTGAACGGGTAGTATTATAGTCCACTAGACAGCTGATTTATGATGAATAATTCTATAGTCTGATTTTTACGGTAATATTGGCATATGAAGGAGGCTCCTTTTTCCTTTTATATTATCCTTGAAATGCAAAATTTCCAAAAACCTTGTATATACGTCGACGCGCAATTAAAAAAGGAACATACCTGTCAAGTATTGTGACTAAACGTGTCTGATCATGTCTTGTCTTGTTTTGACTAACTGGTGTGCGCCTAGCCTAAGGGTGGGCACACACCAGTTATAGTCAACACAAGACTAGTCACGATTAGTCATTGCAATTAGACATGTCTACTGTATGTGAAGTATTAATGTGACTAAACGTGTCTTGTCTTTTCTTGACTAACTGGTGTGTGCCTAGCCTAATACTAAATACAACTGAATGTGAGGCCATAAAAGTTCTCTGCTGAAATTCGCGAGATTGAGGAGACTGACTACACCGTTGATGGTCACTTGATTCATGAAACCTCAAAGTCAAAGTTCCTGGGATTGAGAATATATGAACGATTGTCTTGGAATTTCCATGTGGATGGTGTATTGAAGAAAATGAACTCTGACCTCTATTCACTCAGGGTAATGTCCAATTATTGCAGCCAGACAACACTGAGAACCACCTACTTCGCCAACATTCATTCTCACTTTGAGAGAAAGTCACATTCTGACTTTTGGAATAGGTCTCCATGGAGGAACATCCATATTGGAAACTTGAAAATATTATTTATATTACAGAAAAAAGCAGTAAGAATAATCTTAAGGTTAGGTTTCAGAGAGCCTGTACGAGAGAAATTTAAAAGCCTCAACATCCTGACTGTTTATGGACTCTATATAATGGAATGTAATCTAACTCTAAAAATGAAGAATATGTCAATCATCAATATAATACACGCTCAAGAAGAACATACGCACTTTAGCAACATAGAAGGCAATTCTTTGAAAAACGTTCCTCCTGCATGGGAGCCAAGTTCTTCAATCAGATACCGATTAATATCAGAGAGTAGGATGGTGCGGATTTCAAGAAAGAATTGAAAAGATATTTAATTTCAATTAGCCCATATTCTTGAAGCCTATATATTCTTGAAACAATCTGATTTTTGAAAGAACACATAAATGAATTCAATACAGGAGAAACATTTCGCCAATATTCGACCTGATACAGAAATAACTCGAGAGATGATGCACACCGAAGTAGGCTACTATGTATGAGCGAGGGGTAAGGAGTTCAGGTATCTGGATGTACAACTTATCGCCATCTCGCATAAAAGAAACGTTAGGTAAAGTTTTCAGAATTTTATTGATAAAAGAGCTGCTATCCATATGTGCCTACTCAGTGGAGGAAAATAAAGATTTTTACAAACCTCAAGATGGAGGTTTAGGAGGATAGATATTATTTTACTGTTGATTAATGACAAATTGACAAATCCTTATACTCCTTTTACAGGTGGTCAGTGGATGAAATAATTATAATAATTCTATGCAAGACTTTCTCAATTGATTATTGTGAATTATTATTTTATTTTCATCTTGGCACTATTTATAATGTATAAATAGAGAACTAGCCTATTTGATTTCATTTGGATATGATATAGTATTATAGAATATCTCATTGATTGTATTTTTCTTCTGTACATCTTTTTAAACAAACAAAACCTACTCTAGAACATGGTACACCATAGTGGAGTAGGTCAATTTTCACACAGAAATCACTAAACATGTAGAGGGCACATTATAAGATTTTTTATTAAATAAATAAATGTTCATTTTCCAAAAAAAACTGAAACTACTACATCAATTACAGAAAATATTAGATAAATTACAATTACATACAATAGTTAGTTACAAAAAATTCTTATAATGTGACCTTAACATGTTTAGTGTTTTCTGTGTGGAAATTGACCTACTCCACTATGGCGTACCATGTTCTAGAGTAGGTTTTTCTTGTGCGGATTAGTAATTAGTTAGTGTTAAGTAAGTCATTAGGTGGTCAGTTGTTGTTGTAAATATTGTAACTAACTATTGTATGTAATTGTACAGTCGCTTAGATCTAATTTACAGTCACTTAAATCTAATTTACAGTCGCTTAAATCTCATTTACAGTCACTTAAATCTAATTTACAGTCGCTTAAATCTAATTCACAGTCTCTTAAATCTAATTCACAGTCATTTAAATCTAATTTACAGTCATCCAAATATAATTTTCAGTCACTTAAATCTAATTTACAGTCACTTAAATCTTATTCACAGTCGCTTAAATCTAATTTACAGTCACTTAAATCTAATTCACAGTCACTTAAATCTAATTTACAGTCGCTTAAATCTAATTCACAGTCGCTTGTCACTTAAATCTAATTCACAGTCGCTTAAATCTAATTTACAGTCGCTTAGATCCAATTTACAGTCACTTAAATCCAATTTACAGTTGTTTAAATCTAATTTACAGTCGTTCAAATATAATTTATAGTGGCTTAAATCTAATTTTCAGTCGCTTAAATCTAATTCACAGTCGCTTAAATCTAATTTACAGTCTCTTAAATCTAATTTACAGTTGCTTAAATCTAATTTTCCGTCGCTTAAATCTAATTTACAGTCACTTGCATGGTTGACTATTTCCACATATTTTTTATTTATAGCTGTATAGTGTAGGTAAGAAAGGAGATTTATCAGTATTATTATTCCTCTTACTTTCCTTGCCCTATTACCATCGGTAAGGAAAGTAATGCTTTCCAAAAAAAATTAAGGTACCCTAATTTCATGTTTTCTATACTTTTCATTACTTTCCTTGCCCTATTACCATAGGTAAGGGAAGTATTGCATTCCGAAAAAAATTAAGGTACCGGTACCCCAATTTCTAAATTTATATACGTTTCAAGGTCCCCTGAGTCCAAAAAAGTGGTTTTTGGGTATTGGTCTGTATGTGTGTGTGTGTGTATGAGTGTATGTGCATCTGTGTACACGATATCTCATCTCCCAATTAACGGAATGACTTGAAATTTGGAACTTAAGGTCCTTACACTATAAGGATCCGACACGAACATTTTCGATCAAATGCAATTCAAGATGGCGGCTAAAATGGCGAATATGTTGTCAAAAACAAGGTTTTTCGCGATTTTCTCGAAAACGGCTCCAACGATTTTTATTAAAGCTATACCTGAAATAGTCATCGATAAGCTCTATCAACTACCACAAGTCTCATATCTGTAAAAATTTCAGGAGCTCCGCCCCATCTATGCAAAGTTTGATTTAAGATTCTCAATTATCAGGCTTCAGATACAATTTAAACAAAAAATTTCGAGTGGAAAAGATTGAGCATGAGAATCTCTACAATTTATGTGCAATAACATTTTCACCTAAAATTAAAAATAAGCTCGAAATTCGAGAAAATGTGATTATCCAATAATTGCAAACTGTTGGCAATTGTTGTTTCTATTTAATGATTCACTATGAATCATGAGATAGCAGACCTCAGCGTTATTGCCCTGTCAACAGCTGGCACGAATCTTTGAATAGTAGACTTGAGATGCGCGGGAACACTAGCGACAGGTGATCAATTTTCATAACGGCAAGGAAAGTTGTGTGAGTGCACCACACCAGATTTTTTATATTTGATTGGTGAATTTCCTTTATGTATTTATTAAACTTCATTATTATGTATCATTATCATGTATTATGTATTATTATCTTAGTATTAATAAGTAGTTGGTTATTTTCTTACACTTGCACAAGTTGTTTGTTTATTTTGTTCTTTTCTTGTGGAGATAAGTATATTATTATTATTATTGTAATTTATCTAATATTTTCTGTAGTAGTTTCAGTTTTTTTTGGGGTGGGAATAAAAATTTATTTTATTCATTTATCTTCTATATTTTAATTATTAAATGCTGTAACATTTAAAATCTTGGAAATAAGCACATTTTTGACTTTGTTTTGATTGAACTGCAACTGTGTGCTGTGCTGTAATTGCAGGCCGTCAGCAGCAGATGCACGAGCACGGCGATCACCACCAGCTGGCGGGAGGCGGCGGCAGCGAGCCGCGCGGTTTCCTGGCGGCAGCGGCAGGCGGAGGCTTCCGGTACGCGGACTGCGACGCGGAAGAGGACCCGCGCCCGCCGCACTACTCGCTCTGGAAGCCGGCCGCCTACAGTCTGCCTCCGCGTGGCCAGGAGGCGCCGCCCCCCTATGAAGAGGCGGTCGCTGCCGCCCAGGTGGAGGCGGCACTCGCGGCTTTGGCTGCTGCCGCCAACACATGTCAGTACAAACACATCATGTGACATGATAAACTAGCTGTTGCTATGATCTATTATTAATAAAATATTTATATCAGTTTTTCAATTTCAATTCAATTTATTCACAACAAATACAATGAGGAGAAGCAATATAACAAAACAATAACAATAACAATGATAGTAACTCATAAAAAAGACATTGGGCCATATGAATAAAACCAAAGCATATGCTCATGAGCATGGAGCATAAGGTTTTCCTCATGAGCATTAGGTATAGAAGCATAAGCATCTGCTCATTTTTATATGAATAAGCTTTACCTTATACTCTTACCTTATGCTCCTGAACTCTGGAGCAAATTCTCAAGTATTTTAAAGATTTTGTGGCCTTACTTTGGTTTTATAGCTCACGTAAGCGCTAAATATGCAAGTAGGAGACACCGCTTGTGTTTGCGTCGTCTGCTCTGTTTTCTATTCATGAATTGAGTTTTAGGTTAGTTGAGTTTAGAATTTTGAAATAATAGCGTGAAAAAATGTCATCTCTATAATAATCTTCAGCATATTCTTATAATATTAATAGCCTTCTTACAATCGTCTACACTCTTATCTTCTTAAATACCTATTTCATATTTTGTGATGACTATCTTTATATCAGATAGCTATCTTTTGTATTTATTCTTTTGTAGGAATAATGGTGATATATATCATGGTTGAATCTGAAAAGAGTTTTATAGTTCTCAACTATTGATTGTGATCGTATCTGGTATAGTTTCCTCTTACTCACACGAATTAGTTGAGCCATTTTATTACTATGAGCAAAAGGCTAAAGTCTGAGATATATTACTTTTAACATGAAGAGGAGAAACTCATTTCTCCCTCCACAGTTTGTAGCGTAGACACAGACAGATATCCTGCGCACAATTGGATGCGCCGTGTCATTTTGCTTCATGTTCTTGTGATGAAAACATCTCTGTAAACGACTTGGAACATTGCCAGCAATAGCTGCTGGAGGGGAGTGTTGGTGCGTCGCGTTGCAAAGCTCTCTCACACAGACACAAAAGAAGGAGAATGCTGCTAGGTAGTGGGAGTGATTAGTGGAGGATAGAACATCGGACCTCTCCGTCTTCGAGAAAGAGCCGTGTTAAAAAGTAATTTCTCTCCCACTTTAGACTGGCTGCTCCAGACTAGACTCACCTTTTTTGGAGCATTTGCTTCAAAAGTTGAGCAAATGCTCTAGTTTATTCATACCATTTTGAGTATAAGCTTTTACTTTAGAGCAAATGCTCAAAACTATCTTTTGATGAGCATGAGCAAAAGGTTTTGCTCACGTTTATTCATAGAAAATGAAGCAAATGCTCAACTTTATACATATGGCCCAATATTGCTAAAATGATGTGTGCTGGAAGAAAGAGGGAAAAAACCTTGCCAACTATGGTTTTCCATGTAATAGGCAGGTAAGGTATAACTGGAAGGGAATGGTGTGTGATAGGGAAGTGGAAGAAGGTAGGTAGATAGGCAGAGCTGAGGGAAGGGAAGGTAGGATGTGTAATAACAATACACATAACGGTTACAATAGTTTAAAGATAAAATTTAAAGTTGCTTTTAATCCAATTAATGATTTCCTGCTTCATTTTCTTTGTAATTTCAGCATTGTTAGGATGATGATCCGGAATTTTATTGATTACTAGCAGGTAACCCGTGCTTCGCAAGGGTCTTTCTTGAAACTTGACGTAATGAAATCTAGATGAATTCAAAATAGGCCTATAAGAATCATTTCAAGTAAATCAGTATGACCACCTTTCAATTAAAAAAAAGAAGTTGGATTCAAAATGGCGGAAAAAATTTGGGTGTGACGGAAAACCTGTTTTTATCATTCGAAAAGGATTACCAATCATACATATCTTCTAATTTCCCTTTTAAGAGAAATCTTCTGCTGCTTCCATACAAACTGGAAGCATGACAAATAATTGAAAACTTGACAAACTGAAAACTTGATGTAATCAAATCTTGAGAATTTAAAATTGGTCTATAACCACCCTTGGTTAAGCAAGAATCTATGTGCAAAATTTCAAGTTAATCAGTCCAGTAGTTCTGACGTGATAATGCGTCAAACATAATTTCCCTATACTTTACATCTGTATAGGCTACGTTTATAATCCAGTTCTTTCCTTTATTATAGTATAGAATACTATAGAAGATGATACATGGATGGATGATCATTGTTATTTTACAAAAACATAGAATAAGTTGAATACTCTACCTTTTGACGTACAACTGAATTTCAACCCCTCATTAGGGGGTGACTTGGGGGTTGTAGCTCGAATATTTTAAATGAAAACACCCATTGTGTGATACATCATTTCAAAGGCCTTTTCAAAACGAGAAAGATGAGATCAATAAAAATGTTCTATGAAACTTTTTACAAAAATGGCGGCTGATTGAACTTTTATCAATTATTTCTAAAACTTCAATCAGCCGCCATTCTCAGTGCAATTTAAACTTGGGTAATTGTGATTGTCCCACCATTAAAAAAGTCAATAATACTAAGTATTTGGGAATTATAATTGATGAAAACCTTAAATGGGATGTTCATATGAAATACATATGTAGAAAAATTAGATATTTATCTTTTAAATTTTACCAAGTTAACAGAATTCTTAATAAGAACCACCTGAAAATGATGTATCATGCTCTAGTCAAGTCAATTCTGCAGTATGGCATAGTTGTTTGGGGAGGCCTGAACTTTTATCAATTATTTCTAAAACTTCAATCAGCCGCCATTTTGGATAAAAGTATCATAGAACATTTTCAATAATGTCATCTCTCTTGTTTTAAAAAGGCCTTTAAAATGATGTACCACACAATGGGTGTTTACATTTAAAATATTCGAGTTACAACCCCTAAGTCATCCCCTTATGAGGGGTTGAAATGCAGTTGTAGGTCAAAAGGTAGAGTATTTGACCAATAACTTATCCTGAAAGTTACAGTATTATATCCACAACAGTCTCCAATTTATTGAAGGGTTCCCAGACATATGACTCACTCTTTATAGCAAATACTTATTTGAAGTAGGTTTCAATCTTGTAAAGGAGGGTCTAATTGATTGATAAAATCCCAATTATTTGTCTCATCTCAGGGACTCCTGACGTCCTGACGTGTGTGCCAGCTGTTTAAAGTGTAGATCTTAGCTAAATCCCGAGCTCGGTAACCGGTCCCTTATACTATTATTATCATCTTTGTTTTATAAGAATTCTTGTGTTTTTCAATTGAAAATCAATTTAGACATTTTTGAAGCATTAGATTTAGCAAACAGCTAAATCTTTAAAATTCCTAGGAGTTACAATAGATGAGGGACTAAATTGGAAAGAACATATAAAAATCTCACGACGAAGTTGAACCGTGCATATTATGTTATTCTCAAGCTATCTCATTCAGTTGATAGAAATATACTCATCACCGTATACTATGCCTATGTCTATTCCCACCTATGCTACGGAAATATTTTCTGGGGAAACTCGACTGACAGCTATAAAATATTTTTAATTCAAAAAAAGATCATTAGGGTGGTTTTTGGTTTAAGAGCTAGATATACATGCAAATCTATTTTTCGGGAATCGAAGATTCTCACTCTGCCTGCCATCTACATATTTCATTTGTTAATATTATAAAGAGTAATATCCATAAATTTAATTTTTGCACAGACAGACATAACTATTCTACGCGTAATCAGAGCTTGATATTATACCCTATTCACAGACATGCCTCTTACGAAAGAAACCCTTCTTATTCAGGAATAAAATTGTATAATAAGTTACCCGAGGCCATCCGTAAAATTGATTCATTGCCGCTGTTCAAAAAAACTATCAAGTCAATGTTAACTGAGAGAGTCTACTACTCAGTGGCAGAGTTTATTGTTGATAGATTTTGAGGTGAAATTTATGCTATTATTGTGAATAGTTCTATAAAGGTGCGTACAGACTTTCGCTCTGCTCCGCAACCGAACGTCACTCCAGCAGAGCGATTGATGATCGACCGGCGAGCAAGAGTCGTTCGACCGGGGAACGCGAGAAGATCTAACATCTTCCGTAACGTTCATGATGGGTGCGTAGGCGGAGCGACTGTGGTTCGATGGTGGAACGAAGGCGGTACGAGGGCGGAGCGTGCTCGGTGCTGGTTGGAAGCTCGTATATGTGTACGCAGCTTAACTGTAACGAAATGTTATTGATTTTAATAAAATTAGTAGAATTGGTGGTGATGTTGTGAAATCTCTCCATAATAAGAAAACAAAGATATTGTCAAATTTCACTGAAAAATTGAAAGTTTTCAGTGAAATTTGACAATATCTTTGTTTTCTTGTTATTGATTTTATTTTATGATTCTATCATATATGTTATTGTATAATCTTATGTACCTATATATTATTATATCTGACAATTTACGTATCAAACGGGAATATTCCCGGACATGATGTTATGTAATGATGAGTAATAAATAAATAAATTGGTTGATGAATTTGATTTCAGCGGGGCCAAGTCTGCTGCATTCGGAGCATCATCGCACTATTCCACTGACCCTGGTGACGAGTGAGTGGCCACCGAGTGGCCAAGCTCCGCCACTGCAGTCGCATCGGGTGGACATGCCACCGATTCAAGGTATCATATTCTAATAAACGAAAATCCAAATTAAATGCTGCAAATCACCCCGAAGACTTCTGCTACTAGATACTACTAGATGTAGTTGATAATGTTAAGTTCTTGGGTGTTCATGTTGATCATCAGCTGACATGGGGGAAACATTTCGGCATAGAGAAACAATAATGTAAGTAGATATCCCATGGTATAGGGAATTTATGTCGCAACTTTTACTGTTATCTCAAGCCGATTACTGTCGATTATTGTCACTGTTTTGTTGGGGTGAGAGTGTATGAACGGCACAATTTGAGAGACTACCAGCGTCACACAGCTGCATGGGAAAGAACTACGTGAATTATCGGCTTGGGATAACAGTAAAAGTTGCGACATAAACGCCCTATACCATGGGATATCTACTTATGCTATCGTTTCTCTATGATATCGGTTATCTGAAAACAAAGCTTTCAAGAGTGGTGTATCTCATGGGACCTCTGAAAAATTGTGTTACAACACACTGTGTAAGAATGACTTATTTTACCTTTTTTCAGTCGGTTATCTAATACTGCTTACTTTTATTTGGTAACTCTGCTAGAGTTGACGAAATACTCAAGTTACAAAAAAAGGTTGTAAGGATTATGAGCAGTACAAAGTATTTGGATCATTGCAAGCCTTTATTCGTTAAACTGGAGATAAAAACTATTATTAATCTGTACATTTTTGAATTAGCTGTATACTCTTTGAAAAAAATGCCTCACATCACTCTTAATAAAGACATCCACTCACATAATACACGAAATGAAGCAAAAATAGTTTTCAGTACTGTAGATTGGAAAAGTCACTCAGGAGTCACATAGTAATTTGCAAAAAAGTTCATAATAAGCTATTTGACAGCATTTTTAAATACTCTTACATTAAAAAAGTATTTTTAAGAAAATTGGATGTTTGGCTGGTTGAAAATCCTTTCTATAGTATTGAGGAGTTCTTTGAAAATACAAATGTAAACTTTTAGGTTCGAGTAAGAATGCCTGTACTACTTTTCTAATTTATAATTTTATATTGTCATGTGCACAAATTTTTATGTGTAATGTTTTAGCTTAGCTCTATGTTACATTGAAGTTGTCAATACATGATTGTATTTTTTAATGGCAATAAAAATATTTGATTTGATTACTGTAAAAAAAGTAAATTCGTATGGCTTTTGTTGGTGGGGAGTCCCTTGAGGGAAGGTCCCACCGCCTGAATATATAGTTTAAGCCGTCAATGGGCCTTACGACTGTCATACTTCAGCCGGGACCGACAGTTTAACGTGCCCATCCGATAACACGGGAGTGATCTGGTACTGTAAATATTGACAACAGGGTGGACAGCTATGGAAACTCAATGAGCGCTGTTATTCAAAAATTATTTGTCAGCCCGGGAATCGAACCCGGTACCTCCTAATTGCCACTAACGGTAGAAAATGCATGTACATTCACAGTCAACCTGGATTGTAGTGTCATCACAGCTGACATTAGATATAAAAACCTAACCTCAAAAAATTTTGTTCAAAGCCTTTTACTGTGATCATAGATGTATGGCAACATGTGTGTACACACATGTCTTGTCGTTAGTGGCCAGTCCAAGGTCAAGATGACCTTGTAACAAAATCACACATTGATTAAGTTCAGTTTGATAAGTTAAACTGTGAAAATAATATAAAACTAGCTGGCCGGGTGAACCTCGTACCGCTAAATAGTTAATGCATCTCATGACAAACTTTAGCTGGATGCACACCTTAGGAGGCGCGATGCGGCATTTTGTATCCAGGTGCTTCTTGCTTATTGGTTGAATGGAAGAACTCACACACACTGAATCGGACATGGCGTGGAACGGTGTGATAAGGCAATCTCCATAAGATCAACACTTTGTATCACCAAGCCGCGCCTCTTCAGGTGTGCTTAGCCTTAGCTTAATCTGATATTTTTATGAAAATTATCCACTAATCAGTATTTACATTTATATCTCAATATGGACTTCCTATGTGCTTAGTTAGTTGTGCACTATATTTTTATGAAAATTATCTAACAATCAGTATTTACATTTATATCTCAATATGGACTTCCTATGTGCTTAGTTAGTTGTGCAGCAGTTTGTATTTTTAGTTATAGTTGGATGCAGCTTGCTGGGAAATTGAATGATATAATCTCCTTGCTGCTGATTTTCCCGTGCATATTCTAAATTTACAGCATTTCGAGTTCTACGACCCAAGTTTGGACGTCGTTCGTACCGTGACATTATTAACAATTAAAATTTTGTCAATCAGTAGAAAGAAAATTGAAAAACAGGTCCACCGACGGCTGTTGGATGACGCAATGATTATAACAGCTGATTTTTATTTCTGTGTGTGGCCAGCTCACAAATCTTCTCCCATAAGGATTACATGCAAACTTGGAAGGACCGTAGGACAGTCCTGAAGTTGGATTATAAATTTGATAGGCCTCAAACCTGGTCCTGAACATAACGAACAAAACTAAAAAAAACAAATTCGGTGCACACATAAAAAAGTTATTGAACGTCAAAATTTGAAGCTTGATTTTTATTTATATAGATAGTGGAAAATATCAAACACAGATGTCACTGCTAGGTGGAGAATATATATATTATAGATAAATATAAATTAAGGAATAGCACAAGGTTATCTCATTTTTTCTCTCCCTATCATTTTTATGATGTACTTACTGTATGAATCAATAAAGAATATATATCAGTGTTGAAAATGTTGTATTGATAGGAGCCGATCAGCCGTTGGTAGCGCCACCGCACCGTGTGAATGCGCCACAAATCTCCAGAGTGGCGCCACAACGACACAATGTTGCCACTTCCACCACAACCTCTGTGGTGGCGCCACCTGCTCTGCCGCCACCGTCTCAAGCCACCACCAAAGTGGCGCCACCTGTTCTGCCGCCACCGTCTCAAGCCACCGCCAAAGTGGCGCCACTGCACCGTGTAAATGCACCGCAAGCCACACGAGTGGCGCCACAGCCGCCCCCTCATTCCACCCGAATGGCACCACAGCGACACAATGTCGCC
The DNA here is from genome assembly GCF_014356525.2 of Nilaparvata lugens. Classification (NCBI taxonomy): domain Eukaryota; kingdom Metazoa; phylum Arthropoda; class Insecta; order Hemiptera; family Delphacidae; genus Nilaparvata; species Nilaparvata lugens. Next base: position 29,930,545 of record NC_052512.1, read on the forward strand.
ACCTCCACCGTCACCCCTGTGGTGGCGCCACCGCGGAGCTCCAGCATTGCTACTCAAGGTAAATTGAGAACAGATGTAAATTACTGAGATATTGCATTTATTCAAATGCTAGTGAATAAATAATTGACCGAGCGAAGTGAGGTCTAAGATTCAAGTCGACGGTTTTGCATTTCTCTTTATGTTCATATTTATGTTTTTATGTTCCGCATTTACAGCGAAACGCAGCAACAGATTCTCATTAAATTTGACTGGTATGTTCCTTTTTGAATTTCGCGTCGACGTATACATACGGTTTTTTTAAATTTTGCATTTTTATGATAATACAAAAGGAGGAGTCTCCTTTGAACGCCAATATTACCGTAAAAATCATACTATGGAATTATTCATCATAAATCAGCTGTCTAGTGGACTATAATACTACCCGTTCAAAAACAACGGACATCTTGAAAATGTATCTTTCCATCAACGTTAGTAGACAGTTGACTATAATATTACACATTCAAAAACATCGAACATCTTGAAAATGTATCCATCAACGTTGTAGACAGTTGCAGCCAGACCTGATAACAGCGCTCACACTCACATTCCGAGACGACACGTCACGGTATGATAGGACAGAAAGCTCTATGTTTATTTAAGATTTTTCTAGACATTTTAAATTGATGAATTATTTATTAATTTTTGATAAAACATAACAGGTCAATGTTACTTACTGAGCGCGAGGTCTACTGTTCACAGAACTACTAGTTTATGTTGTTGGGAAACATTGTCACCAATGACGTAAGTTATTAAAATTATTTGATTTGCAGTTTCTATAAAAAAATGTAGATTGAGGAAAAATATTGTGTACATCACGAGCGAAATAGTTATTTGTATATCTAGAGTGAAAAGTACGACTTTTACTCCCTAGGGAGTTTTTCTGTTTCTTACTACCGAGAACGAAAAAGTGACACTTTATTATTAGGTTTCAGGGAGTAAAGTAAGTACTTTAGACAGTAGTTGGAGGAAAATATACTTTTTCTCACTCAGGAAAATTGCTGCCCTCGGCTTTGCCTCGGGCTTGAAATTATATATCAAAAGTTACAAATTCAGACCAAAGTTAGGTTATCTGACATTATATTGATTATTATAGATTATTTCTATTAAATAAATCATTACTACAAACGCATGAAATCGTTGTTATTGGTATAACATAAAGATGAGCTGTTATTGGAAAGTGTGCAAGGTGAGTGAATGTGAGAGTGAATGGTTGCTAGTCTTTTCTTTCTCTCTTCTTTTTCTTTCTCCATTTATTCATAAATTTAAAATCAATTAGAGTGATATTCATTCCTACTTGCAAACGTGAAGTTTTGTATACTTCCAGCAAGTAGTATTTTTTATTCCAATTCACGAATTTCTTTCTAATAAAACATACCAGTATTCATTTTATTAATCTTCAATTAATTAGTTTTTATCTTACTGAGCTGTGTGTTTTTGTTTTTCTTATTGATTCTGATTGTAAATATTGTGAGTTTGAATAGATAAAATTTTAATTTGAATTTGTTATATGTTATGTGGTTATTGATAATGGATATGGATCCTATTGCAGCTTTTTCTATCGAAAGAAAAAGAAGAACATGATGAACTGCAATATTCCATTTCACAGTTTGTCTAAACAAAAATCTACAGTTTTGTTACTCATTTGAGAAAATAAGTCATTACATACGATATAAATTTCTTATTAGTTATAGAATGTTTCCATTATTTCAATTTTCTCAATTATCTTTACAATTCTGATCATATTGTTAGAACTTTGAACGATTTCAATTTGGGTTTCCCGGTCTTCGTTACTGTTGCCTGATGGTTCCTCTACAAGATATTTAGGTTATAGCGAGGTCCACGTTATAATGGCAGTTGAGAAAGATAGGAGAAAAACGTTGCCGATCCTCAGTCTTGTTAATGCCTTCTACAGACGGTAGCTGATACAGGTTTATTAATGTAGTATTAACTATTCATTCTCGTTCACATAATCAATTATATTTTATTAAGCAAGAAAGTATATTTTTCAATAATTTAATCATGAATTTTCATAGTTAAAATTAAACATTTTGTTAATTAATAATTCTACATTGTTGAAAGACGATCTGGCAGCAGAGCAAAGCGAGAAAGAGATGGCGCTATCTGCTTTGTTGAATGATAGACAAGGATAGCAATACCATTGCTTATCAAACACTGTTATTATAATGTGGACCTCACTTTAGACATGTCTCAATCTATTTGTGTATAGATAAGTGTAATGAATTTATGTGTAAAAAATAAATGAAATTGTTGTGACAGCTGTGCCAGTGGCCATCCTTCCCCCACCACCGCAGTCGCCACGTGGAGATGTGGTAAGCAAGCAGGCACCACAAGTGGTCACCACGACGAGGGGGCATGCCACAGCGCATGCAACTGCGCATGCCTCTTGTGCCACTACCAGGCCACACCATCTCACTAATGCCGTTGCTATGACTAGTATTGCTGAGGAGGAACAGGTAAGAACTTTATTATTTCAAATTCAAATTTATTCCACACTCTAAATACATATACAGAAATCAAATAAAGTTCAGCATGACAATACAATTTTACTAAAATTTTATGATGGATGGTAACTGAAAAATCTGGTGTGGCACACTCACACAACTTTCCTTGCCGTTAAGAAAATTGATCACCTGACGCTAGTGTACTCGCGCATCTCAAGTCTACTATTCAAAGATATGAGACAGCTGGTGATGGGTCATTAACGCTGGAAACACACTATATCTGCTATCTCTTCGTAGTGAATGATTTAATAGAACCAACAGTTTGCAATTTAATAATCACATTTTCTCGGATTTCAAGCTTTTTTTCAATTCTAGGTGGAAATGTTAATGGACATTAATTGCAGAGATTTTCATGCTCAATCTTTTCCACTTGAATTTTATTGTTTAAATTGTATATGAAGGCTGATAATTGAGAATCTAAAATCAAACTTTGCATAGATGGGGCAAAGCTCCTGAAATTTTTACAGATATAGGACTTATTGCAGTTGATAGACCTGATCAATGACTTTTTTAGGTATGAATTAGATCAAAATCATTGGAGCCGTTTTCGAGAAAATCGCGAAAGAACCTGTTTTTGACAACATTTCCGCCATTTTAGCCGCCATCTTGGATTGCATTTGATCGAAATTGTTCGTGTCGGATCCTTATAGTGTAAGGACCTTACGTTCCAAATTTCAAGTCATTCCGTTAACTGGGAGATGAGATATCGTGTACACGGACGCACATACACTCATACACACACACACACTCACACACATACAGACCAATACCCAAAAACCACTTTTTCGGACTCAGGGGACCTTGAAACGTATAGAAATTTAGAAATTAGGGTACCTTAATTTTTTTCGGAAAGCAATACTTTCCTTATCTATGGTAATAGGGCAAGGGAAGTAAAAAAACACTGTTATAAGATGACTTTTGTTCGCCAGTGGGAATAGGATTATCATAATGCTTAACTTGATTCAAATTGATTTAGCACAGAAACAGATATATAAATAGAATAGAAAATAATGAATAAAATAATTGAAACAAAATTAACAAAATATCTCATATAAATTATGAAAATTCATTATGAAATTATTGAAAAATATAATTTCTTGTTTGATGAAATATAATTGATTATTTTAAACGAGAATGAACAGTTAATATTACATCAATAAACCTGTATCAGCTACTATCCATAGAAGGCATTGACAAGACAGAGGATTGGCAACGTTGTCCTGCTTTCTTTCTCCACTGCCATTATAACGTGGAATTCACTATAGAAATTGAATCCCATGTTTTGCCCATCAATACAGGACTTGCCAGGAGAAGAAGAGGAGGAAGAGGAGGAGGAGGAAGACGACGAGGAGGATTATAGGAGCGAGTGTGAGAACTGCAACCTCAGCGTGAGTGGGGGCATGAACGACCCCGACTGTTTTGTCGACGATTTGGAAACGATGACACTGCACAGGTGAGAAAATAACGATATTTCAGCTCCGATTTAACCAATAAATTTGTTCAACGATTTTTAATTGATCGAGCGAAGTGAGGTTTAAGATTCAAGTCGACGGTTTGGCATTTCTCTTAATGTTTAAATGTTTTTATGTTGCGCATTTACGGCGGAACGCGGTAATAGATTTTCATGAAATTTGACAGGTATGTTCCTTTTTAAATTGCGCGTCGACGTATATACAAGGTTTTTTGAAATTTTGCATTTCAAGGGTAATATAAAAGGAAAAAGGAGCCTCCTTCATACGCCAATATTAGAGTAAAAATCAGACTATAGAATTATTCATCATAAATCAGCTGTCTAGTATGAGAAAACCTTATTTTTGAGAAAACATAACAACAGGTCAATGGAACTCACTGAGCGCGAGGTCTACTGTTCACAGAACTACTAGTTTAATCGATGTAAAGATGCTCCGATTTATCGATAAATATTTATAATTTAATCGATATAAAGATTTATCTTTGAAGGGATACTTGATATGTTTTTGATTGAATTCTGAGTCTTTGTGGCGAAAATATTCACAATATTCTAATAGCAATACTTTAACGGAGAAATTGGTTAGAAAAGAATTGGATAAAACTTCAATGGTAGCGTTCAAAATCTCTTGATGTGTAACTACAGATGAATTCTATTTTGTGAATAAAGATTCATTTGATAATTTATTCTTTTGTCTTCATCCTACTTGAACTGTTGATATTGATTATAATAAATAGTGTTTTAGCTTACACTTTTACAACAGTACTCACGATTTTGTTGCTTGTCGGACGCGTTTAGTGGCACTGAGCCACATCCTCAGCGTACAAGGAGTGCCCCACCCACACCTCCCACTTTATTCCACATAGCCTAAAATAACAAACTTACAAAACCTCAGTATCTAACCATTCCTTGTACGCTGAGTGCCACTAAACGCGTCCGACAAGCAACAAAATCGTGAGTACTTTTGTAAAAGTGTAAGATAACAACACAATTTATTATAATTGACCAAGCAAAGTGAGGCCTAAAGGTGCGTACAGACTTTCGTTCCGCTCCAAGACCGAACGTCACTCCAGCAGAGCGATTGATGATCGACCGGCGAGCAACAATGGTTCGACCGGGGAACGCGAGAAGATCTACCATCTTCCGTAACGTTCATGATCGGTGCGAGTAGAGAGCGGAGGCGGAGCGATTGCTGTGCGATGGTGGTACGTGGGCGGTACGAGGGAGGAGCGTGCTCGGTGCGGGTTGGAAGCACGAGTATGTGTACGCAGCTTATGATTCAAGTCGACGGTTTTGCATTTCTCTTTATGTTTATATGTTCAATATTCTCATATGTTTGTTTGTTTATATGTTCCACATTTACGGCGAAACGTGGCAATAGATTCCCATGATATTTGACAGGTATGTTCCTTTTTAAATTGCGCGTCGACTTTTATACAAGGTTGAAATTTTGCATTTTAAGGATAATAGAAAAGGAAAAGGACGTCTCTTTCGAACGCCAATATTACTGTAAAAATCAGACTATAGAATATAGAATCATTCATCATAAATCAGCTGTCGGGTGGATTACTAATTGCATGCAATTGAATGAATGAATGAATTTCATTTGCCAAAAACAAAATACAAAAAAGCTTTACAAAAAATAAATATAAATATATGCTACTGCACTTAAACCAAGATACATACATTTAATTAGATAATATATAATAACGAAATGATATCCTTTATATTATAAATAATAGTTTTAAAATGAAGATTCAATTTATGATCACATGCATAAGTACAGTAGGTGAGGCAAAAACACCGGCAAAAGGAAGATTCCTTGTGCGCCAGTGTGAGTCGAAAGCCTTAGATAAATCCATGAAGGAATTAATATTTCAATATAACTTAGTAAAAAATCAGCTGTCGTGTGGACTATTAATTGCATGCAATGACATGACGCATGCAATTAATAACTGAATGTAAACATAGTATTTTCTCTCGACCTTTCTCTGCTTTCAATTCGGGCTGACCTGTTGCCAGTATGTCTTGAAGGAGATGAGCTTTCGATGTTAGCATTTTTGATACACCAACCCCAACAGCCATTAGCTGTTTTCACACCGATATCTCGCCGACACGACATACAGACAGGATTTACTCTGATGGACAGTATAAGAGGAGACTGTGGTTCATAACTGCGAGAGAGGTCTACTGTTCACAGAACTAATAGTATAATTTATTTGATTTATGTTGATGTTACAGGAAGTTGCAGCAGACAGACCACTGCGGTCACCTGGCCATGCCGATGCATCAGCGGCGCCTGGGGGGCATTCAGCCGGGGGGCGTCAACGCCACGGGAGCCATCGGCGAGTGGACCTCACTCACGCTGCCCACGCAACGGTACGGTCAACCGGAGAAGAAAAAATAGCATATTACAGTGAGGTTCACGTTATAATGGCTGTGTTTGATTTGCAATAGTATTCCCTTGTCTATCATTCAACAAAGCTGATAGCTCTATCTCTTACTCGCTTTGCTCTGTTGCCAGATCGTCTTTTAACAATTCAGAATTGATAATTGATTAACAAAATATTCAATCTTAACCTTCCGGCAGTCGCGCTGTTGTAAAAAGTACAGCAGTGTCAGTGTTTTTGCTGCACAAAACCATTGGATGGGGTGGTATCAGTGAATGAGTCACCTATGCATTCCAAAACTTTCTCCCCATCACTCCACTGAGTTGCAGTATCGACCGAGCAATGGTTCAGTCTTTAGGTGCCATTTAGTCGCGACAGTGCATAAGTCGCACTGTGCATAAGATATGGAAATACTGTATACGGGGAATGTAAACGAACTAATAACACAGAATTGATGGCTTTGCTTGGTGTACCTTATTGGGCTATGAAATATTAATCATCCAAATGTTCATAGGTGTAAAATAATCCAAAAAGATGTAAAAAGTAATTATACGATTAATTAATATGTTTTGACAGTAAACAGAGTACATAATACTTGGAAAATTGGATGTTGTAAAAAGTACAACACGCGACTGCTCGTGTGATTGAGTAGGGCGCGACTACCGGAAGGTTAATTATGAAAATGATTGAAAAATATAATTTCTTGCTTAATAAAATATAATTGATTATTTCAAACAATAATGAACAGTTAATATTACATCAATAAGCCTGTGTCAGCTACCGTCTATAGACGCATTGACGAGACAGAGGATCGGCTACGTTGTTCTTCTATCTTTCTCCACTGCCATTATAACGTGGACCTCACTATAGTAGTTTATACCACAGTTTTCAATGAGGGTCTTTAACTCACGAGTTCGATTGGACGAAAAGGATAATGAAGAAAATCTACTAATGAATTTTGTAAACGAAAACCCTTTGAACTCTCAATAGACAGGGAGGTAGAATAGTCCAGTCAATATAGACAAAAAAGGGGTGTGCTTGCAATTTATATTGTAGTTCTGATTTTTTACTTTCCTTGCCCTATTACCATAGGTAAGGAAAGTATTGCTTTCCGAAAAAAATTAAGGTACCCCAATTTCTAAATTTCTATACGTTTCAAGGTCCCCTGAGTCCAAAAAAGTGGTTTTTGGGTATTGGTCCTTATGTGTGTGTGTGTATGAGTGTATGTGCGTCTGTGTACACGATATCTCATCTCCCAATTAACGGAATGACTTGAAATTTGGAACTTAAGGTCCTTTCACTATAAGGATCCGACACGAACAATTTCGATCAAATGCAATTCAAGATGTCGGCTAAGATGGCGAAAATGTTGTCAAAAACAGGGTTTTTGTGATTTTCTCGGAAACGGCTCCAACGATTTTGATCAAATTAATACCTGAAATAGTCATTGATAAGCTCTATCAACTGCCACAAGTCCCATATCTGTAAAAATTTTAGGAGCTCTGCCCCATCAATGCAAAGTTCGATTTTAGATTCCCAATATTATCAGTAGAGATAAAAATCTCTACAATTAATATTCAGTAACATTTTCACCTAAAATTAAAAATAAGCTTTAAATTCGAGAAAATGTGACTATTCAATTGAAAATTATTGTTGATTCTATTGAATCATTCACTATGAAGAGATAGCAGACCTCGTGTGTCTCCAGCGTTATTACCCTGTCACCAGATGGCTCCAATCTTTGAATAGTGGACTTGAGATGCGCGGGAACGCTACCGTAGCGTCAGGTGATCAATTTTCATAACGGCAAGGAAAGTTGTGTGAGTGCGTCACACCAGATTTTTAATATATTATTTGGGTATATAAGAGAAGTCTAGAACCAATTTCTTCATGCAAAATTTCCTTGTGCTAGATACAGAATGACCCAAAAACATCGTATTTCCGGCTCATTTTCCAGTTTTCAGCTATTTCTGCCAAATCTCGTAATCGGACAGAAAACAATTATGACAATTTGAATGAGATTTGGCAGAAATAGTTGAGAACTGGAAAATAAGCCAAAAATACTATGTTTTGGGCCACTCTGTATCTAGCACAAGGAAATTTTGCGTGAAGAAATTGGTTCTGGACTTCTCTTATGTACCCAAATAATATATTGAAAAATCAGAACTACAATATAAATTGCATGCACCAATGTATATAGTGACTGTACTAGAAGGGGTCTCTTACAAGTTTGATTACCAGGAATCTGTTGGATAATGAAACCAAGTTTAGGAAATATTTTAGGCTTTCAACACAGTTGTTTTATGAGGTATTAAGTTGTATCCTCGTATTTTACAATTTCAAAAGCTTAGCAGTAAAAACCTGGGATTCCATAGTTACAGTTCCATTAACGACAGTGACGTATAGTGCGGGGGGGGGGTCATATGGTTCTTCTTCTTGTTTTTCTTAAGAATTCCAATGATACAGCATAAAACCCATGTCCATATTTAATTTCATTACTTGTTGCAAAATTTTACGTTTAAATAATTATTTGAAGAAATCAAAGTTCAATCGTAAAGGTGCGTACAGATTTACGCGCCGCGAACATGGGCAATTCACTTTTAATCAGCTGATTCCAAGCTTTTTATATCTATATATTATACCGTTTCTATAAAAATACAGATATAGTCAGCTGATTAAAAGTGAATTGCTCGTGTTCGCGGCGCGTATATCTGTACGCACTTTAATGAAAACAACTTCCTTCAGCTGATTAAAAGTGAATTGCTCGTGTTCGCGGCGCGTATATCTGTACGCACTTTAATGAAAACAACTTCCTTCAAAAAATAAGTTATAATAATACGTTTTGAGGGAAATAATTGTTGCAAAATTTTACATTTAGATAATTATTTGAAGAAACCCAGGTTCAATCGTAAAGGTGCGTACAGATTTACGCGCCGCGAACATGAGCAATTTACTTTTAATCAGCTGATGCCAAGCTTTTTATATCTATATCTTATACCGTTTCTGTAAAAATACAGATATAGTCAGCTGATTAAAAGTGAATTGCTCATGTTCGCGGCGCGTATATCTGTACGCACCTTAATGAAAACAACTTCCTTCAAAAAATAAGTTATAATAATACGTTTTGAGGGAAATAATTGAGAACAATAACCCATAACCCCCCCCCCATACTCACAAATGGGAGCTACATTTTTTTCATGTCCGATTCAGCCACTATTTAGCTTCTAATTATGTCATATTGTATAAGTCGAAGAAATATCTAAAAGATGAGAGAATAACACAATGATAATTATAGATGGCAATAAATTGGAAATTGCATTTGTTCAAATGCTAATTAACGAATAATTATTATTTAACGAAAATCCCAATTTAATGCTGTAGATCACCCCGAAGACTTCTGCTACTGCAAATATTGACAACAAGGTGAACAGCTAGATAGAGTATATTTTCCCGGACTGACGAATCATTTTTGTATAGTAGCGCTCATCGAATTTCCATCTAGCTGTTTACCCTGTTGTCAATATTTGCGGTGGCAGAAGTCTTCAGGGTGATTTACAGCATTTAATTGGGAGTTTCGTTTGATAATAATTATTATAGAATTTGTATGTTGTAGGTCACTTCCACTGTAACTTATATTTGAGGATCCAGCTTTATTCCCATACAGTTGACCTCCCAAACCTCACGTTTACACAAGAGTTGTCATCTCACATTTCAACCAATTTGTTGCCAATTTCTTCATAAGCACAGCATCATTTATCATTTTACTTGTTCTCTACATAGAAAATTGGTAACTCTCTTGAAAAAAAACGATTAATTTGTGAACAAAATTTTGTTGAAAGCTATCATATGTCCTCGACACGACATGACAGGACAGAGTAAGCTCTGATGGACAGTATTAGAGGAGACTGTGGTTTATAACTACGTGAGGTCTACTGTACACAGAGCTACTATTTATTAACAATAAGAATGATTTTTATTCCTTTAGTGCATACAAAAAATTGCTATAAGAAACGTCAAATTAAAGTTATAAATTGTAAATACATTCAAATAGAATAGTAGAATAAAAAGTTTTTATTCCTTCAGGGCACAAACAATGCAATTGGAAACCTCTATTTAATCAAATCAAATCAAATAGCTTTTTATTCACAAAACATAATACAAATTCATGAAATTCATTAACACATTTAACAGTGAATACTCTCCACAAAGACTTGGCAGCATCCCTGCCAATTTCTAATAACCATCTACTCAAATGTTGCTTGTAGGTGTTAATACTGTAATTTTCAGACTGTTTTAAATGATTGGGAACGTTTCTATATAGCCTAATATATGACATATGTATTTACTATTATTTTTAAAGCTATTATATTTAAGGTTTCCTCCATTTCGTCAATAATATCAAGAGAACAATAATACAACGTACATAATACATTATTTACAACACATAAAAATATTATAATATACAATGATAGTTAGAGACTACAGATTACTATTACATATAGTTTCCAAAAAATGAAGAAATCAGAAAGTGAGTATAGTGGGTACTGTAAGAGAAGGTTTTCAAGGTTTTGTCGGAATTCTGTTAAAGGCAAGTTTCTGGCTGAGTCTGGCAGAATATTAAAAAGTTTCAAGGATACATGATTAGGACTAGTTAATACTTTTTCAGTCTTGTGTAAGGTACATCTATTTTTGTCTTATTTCGTGTATTAAGGCTGTGGATGTCAACTCTGCATCTTTATGATCCTATTTCCTTCTTTACTTGAAGTAGGAGTTTGAAAGCTACCATACTGTAAACTGTCATAACTTTTTATTTTATAAATAATGTCTTGCAATGCTCCAAATACGCAGCACCTGATATAATTCTTATAGCCTTTCTCTGTAGTAAAATCACTCTTTGCACATCTGGGGCACAACCCCACAAGACCAATCCATACATAAAGACACTCTGCAAAAAGCGAAATAGTACATTCTTAATAGGTGTGCGGGTACACAATCATTGAGCCTTCGAAGAAGGAATATAACCCTACTAAGTTTGGAGCAGACACTTTCTATATGAGGATCCATGTGAGTTTATAATCCAGTGTAATGCCAAGAAGCTTTGCACTTTTTGCACTCTGACTGATCTGTCTCAAACTAAGCACTAACGTCTGGGTCTTAGTTGTATTCAATAGTATATTTCGCACCTAGGGCCGAAAATGAGACTTTTCCGGCTCGAAATCGGTTTTCAAGTCCGAGGCCGTAGGCCGAGGACTAGAAACGATTGAGAGCCGGAAACACATTTTTGCCCGTGTTGCGAACGCTATTTTTCGCCTCACAGAAAAATAAAACAATATACATATTATGAGAATAATTGTTTATTAGGCACTTCCTAAAGCAAAACTGGAAGGTCATAGCTCTAGCAAATCTGAGGTCTGAATATCAGGAAATTGTCCAAGTATTTTTATTTTTTATTCTGATTTGTCTAAATAACCTACAAAATTATGTTTTAATGTGGGAGGTTGAGTTTATACTTTTTTTATTCTTTCAAATGACAATAAGATGATATTATTATAATTGTCTTGATTCTTGATAAATGAACACAAACAATGAAAAGTTTTTTGATCAGCTGTTTTAGCACACTTGAAATTTGGCCAATCTGAATGTCAACGTCAAGGCTTGTTGTCGTCGACTGCGGAAGTTTAGGTTAGAATTAGAAGTTCTATCCTACTCTGAAAATCGAATTTGAATAGTTTATATATATCTTATCTGTATTTCATTCATCCAAATAAAATGATAGTATCTTATTACAAAATACTTTAATCAATTCTAGAAGCATAAACTGATTCCGTTTCATAAACCATTTTGTAAACACGTTCACATCAAATCAGAATCAGCTGACTTCAAGGCTATTTTACAGCCCTAGGGCCGGAAAACTTTTACCGGCCTGGTCAGAAAACAATCACTTTCGGCCTCCATATGACGCACGAAAACCAGCTCATTACATCCAAGTGGGGCGAAAAAATATTTAATTCTGTTTGTTTGTTGTAGGCCGACATCAGTGCTGTGTAACTCTTCCCAAACGAGTGCGAGGGAAAATTGGTTCAGCAGTATGCCGCAGTCATCTTCTGAATCATCCGAAGAAGAAGAAGAAGAATAGTTACCAAAAAGAAGAAGAGTGAGGAATAAATTATAAATAGCAAGTTTTTATAGTGAGGTCCACGTTATAATGGCAGTGTCTATCATTCAACAAAGCGGATAGCGCTATCTCTTTCTCGCTTTGCTCTGTTGCCAGATCGTCTTCTAACAATGTAGAATTCAATCATTAATTTAAAATATATTTCATCTTAATTATGAAAATTGATTATGAAATTATTGAAAAATATAATTTCTTGGTTAATAAAATCTAAACGAGAATGAACAGTTAATATTACATCAATAAACCTGTATCAGCTACCGTCTATAGAAGGCATAGACAAGACAGAGGATCGGCAAATTTGATCTCCTATCTTTCTCCACTGCCATTATAACGTGGACCTCACTATAGAACAAAAACTGCTATTCACTCTGTCCTTCTCGAACCAGTAACTTGTAGTGAGGTCCACGTTATAATGACAGTGTCTGATTATCATTGGTGTTGCTATCCTTTTCTATCATTCGTTTATCATAGCGCAGAAAGCGCTATCCTCTTGTAATCAAATCAAATCAAATAACTTTTTATTTACAAAACATAATACAAATTCATGAAATTCATTAGGCTAACACATTTAACAGTGAATACTCTCCACAAAGACTTGAGTCTGTGAGTGGAGAGTGAGTTCTTTCAAGTTGATTGACAATTTATGTTCGCATGTTTTGTACATATAATTAAAACTATTTCAATTGAATCAACTAGCTCCGCAAGCAATTGTAGCTCCGCAACGTTGCCAGATCGTTTTCCAACAGTGTAGAAATATAATTAATTGACAACATTTTATCTCTATCATTATAATTCATTTTATCATTGGAAAATGTATTCTCTTGGCAATAAAAATACAATTTAACAAGAATAAAACAGTTAATATCGATTGATTAACAGTTAATATCACTTTAACTGGTATCGGTTATCCTCTATAGAAGGCAGTGACAAGGAAGAAATCGGCAGCCCTGTTCTATCTTTCTCCACTGCCATAACGTGGACCTCACTATAGTCTAAAATGAAAGAGAATGTGAAATATTAACTTTCAATGTGTGTGTCGCTGTTTCTACACTTTCTCATGTTCGTCTACAAACTTTTTTGTCATGTGTCGTCATGTCATGTTCATTAGTGCCATATTGTAACCAATATCGTCATGGAATATTCAATTTGAAAACTAATATATTCAAATAAATATATCAGTTACTATTCATTTATTACATTAGTTACAATTGTTTTATATCAATTTATTGATGATTAATTTTTTCTACTCCAAGCTTATCAGACTCAATTATTATTAAACTAAAATCCCAAATATGAGGAGGCGGCGTTCAAAAAAGTCACCAAAAGCTAATTTCTCACAAATGACAAAAAACTATTGTAACAATATTGACCAGTGTAGAGAATTAATTTTTTTACATGATTAATCAGGCATCAGAGACATCATTGATCAACAATTTTTTCCTAGAATATTGATAGTCTTTGGATGATAAAGCTTTAAATGTTGGACTAAACCTTCTTTGATTGACACATGTGGGCAAAATGTCTTTTGAACAACCTTCTTTACACTTTCAGTATGTGACTGAATTGTCTCATGAATGTGGGGTTTCTTTAGAAATCAGTCATTTGAAAACCGCCAGAATAAATTATTATTCATTCCAAGGCCCAAATTCACTAATAACAAATACGATACTTAGATTTTTCATCAGTTTTTTCCAATACTTAATTTTAAAATCATCTGATTTTAAATGGGATGATAATATGATTTTGGTTGTTCCAGATTCAAACTCAACTTCAAATTTACCGCAGTAATTCATCACTGTCGAAAGTCGAAACTTACTAACATAACCTCAAACAATCTGTAAAAGTCAGGCCGGGTGTCTAGATTTGCAAAGCAAATCATGAGTTGCGGTTTCCATGGTTACTGCTTTGTGATTGGCTGGTTGTGACTAAACCTTCTCTGATCAGAAACTACCTGTGGACTGTAGAATATTAGAAATAAATAAGTCTCAAAGATTAATACTCAACGTGTGTAATCTCTATTAAAAACATGTAGGATAGAGTGAATTCCAATCAACAAACTATTAAATATTATAACTGATTTATGTCATCTGTTTTGCATAACATCTGGTTTCTGGTATACTACATCTTCCCCCTTTCTTCTTAAGTTCAATCTGCATATTGCAGTTGATCTGCGTGGCATCTTCTCATCGTTTCCTCAACATTCACTAGGTATGAGTATGGTCCATTTACTTTAACGATTTTTCCTTTTTTGTAGCCTTTGCCTGATCTGTCTAGTACCCATACGCCATCGCCCTCTCCGAACACCTTTGCGTTGACTCTCGGCTTGCTGTTCCCTTATCTAACTAACTCCTCGTCTACTCTGTCGTTAACATCTGGTAGTAATAGATCTATTTTGCAGCGTAACTCGCGACCGAACATCATAAAAGCAGGTGTTTTTCCCGTTGCTCTCTTTGGGGATGTTCTATGAGCGAAAAAAAATTTTTTTAGTTTCTCTTGTAAGGTGCCAGTACTTCCTTTTGAAATTCCCATACGTTCTTTGAACGTTCGTACACAACGCTCCGCCAATCCATTGCTTTTTGGGTGATATGGGGTGATACGTGCATGTTTTATGTTCAGTTCTTTGCAGAAATTTTGGAATTCATACGAAGTCAGTTGAGGACCGTTGTCACTTACAATTATTCTTAGGTAGCCGAATTTAGAAAATAGATCTTGTAATATATTGATCGTGGATTTTGTTGTGGTTGTTGACATGGGTATTACTTCGAGCCATTTCGATCTAGCATCTACAACGACTAACCACATTTTCCCTAAAAATGGTCCTGCGAAATCTATGTGGATTCTAGACCACACTTCTGTTGGAAGAGTTCATGAGAAAAGTGGCATCTCAACATCTCTGTTTCTGTTTTCTTGACATGCGGTGCAGTGTTTTACATGTTCCTCTAAATCTTTGTCCAGTCCAGGCCACCATACTTGGAATCGTGTTTATCCTTTCATTGCTACAATTCCTGGATGACCTTCATGAAGAATTTGTAATACTTTTGTTCTTAATCTTGTGGGTATGACTAAACGACCCGACCAGAGGAGTATGCCATTTTCAAATGATAGTTCTTCTCGTTTATTGTAATATGGTAGTAGTTCTTTGTTTACATTTGTATCTGTTGTCCAACCACTTCGGAGATAGTTTGTAACTTTTGCAAGTGTTGTGTCATGTTTTGTTGTTTCTTGTAAGCTCTTTGTTGATAATGGTATATCTTGAAATCGAAGGTGGAAAAGATGTGCTCTATTGTTTTCCCCTAACTTTTTGTTTTTTGACTTGTGGAAAAGTACCTTGCAGTTCTTTATTGTTCCCAGATTTGGATTGAAAACATCAGAAAAATCTGTGATTATTTTATTTACCAAAACTGAGTTCTTTTTTTGTGGAGAGCTTATCGTTTTTTTTACTGAGCATATTTCAGCACCGGGAGGTAAGGGTAGATTGAATTTGAGGACCCAATTAAGTCCAAACAAAGGTATGTCATCTTTCTTTATAACAATTACTGGTAATTTCTTGGAGTCACCAAAAGCATTGACATTTATATGTGTTTCTCCAAGTGTTTCAATGTCAATCCCTGTGTATGCCGTGAGGTTTCTTGTTGGTTTTAAAATGGGACTTCCAATTTTTTCCATAATTTCTCGTTAATAACGCTGTAAGCGGCACCTGGATCATACAGCATTTTCACTGTGTTGTTGTTGAGTTTAACGTTCACCATTACTTTACAGCCTTTTTCCAGAGTTCTTATATGTTCAATATCGGAAAGTGACAGGTTGTCATCTTCTATTGATAAATTTTCGCGGACCTGGTTTATCTGTTTGTCTTTTACAATTGTAGCGATCCCTACTTTTAGACATGC
Source organism: Nilaparvata lugens (assembly GCF_014356525.2). Lineage (NCBI taxonomy): Eukaryota > Metazoa > Arthropoda > Insecta > Hemiptera > Delphacidae > Nilaparvata > Nilaparvata lugens. Next base: position 29,947,029 of record NC_052512.1, read on the forward strand.
TCTAGCAAAATGGTTCTTACCTCCGCAAGCTTTACAAAATTTGTTATTTGCAGTGCACATGACACCATCAGAATGTCGCCGGTTTCCACAACGGAGACAATGTGTATTTTTGTTCAATTTTAGAGTCGATTTCTTTTCATATTTTTCGTTGTACTTTTGAGGGTTAGATTCCATTGCCTGATGTTTATCAGAAATTTTTACTCTATTCAAATTTGTAGAACTGTTTTTAATTACTTGCTGTTGAAGGTTAACGGTTTCTAGCAATTTTGCTGATTCTACTATTTTTGTAAAAGTTGTTTGTGTTGATGCATGCATTCTCAATAACTCAAGTTGCCAACTATCGTTGTTGATGCCCAATATGAACTGATCTCTTGAAAGTTCATCCAGGTTATCACCAAAATTACAATTTCCTGCGAGAAACCTTAAATCTAGTTCAAATTGAGTTATGGTCTCACCTTCATTCCGGAATCGTCGAGAAAAACAAACTCTCTGGGATAGAGGTGCTTGTGGTTTCGTGTAGTATTTGTTTAAGACTTCTATCGCATCATTAAATCCAATGTTGTTTATGGGGGTCGGATGCATAGAATCGAAAACTATCTTGAATGGTTGCGGTCCCAGATTCTCAAGTAGTAAGTCTCGTTTTTTTTCTTCGTTTTTGATGTTTCCATTTCGTAGGAAAATCTTGAACCTTTCGTGCCAATATATCCAATCTTCGGTTGTTCCGTCGAATGGTTGACATTTGCTGTGACTTTTATTTACCGACTGCGCCATGTAGAATATTAGAAATAAATAAGTCTCAAAGATTAATACTCAACGTGTGTAATCTCTATTAAAAACATGTAGGATAGAGTGAATTCCAATCAACAAACTATTAAATATTATAACTGATTTATGTCATCTGTTTTGCATAACATCTGGTTTCTGGTATACTACATGGACAAAACTCTTTTTGTTTTGATGAGTCAAGTTTTACTATTAAATAACATTTGACTAGATTTTTTCTGACCAGTTCTGAGCATGCAGGCTTGTAGCCCTTAACATATTCTTTAAAATGATACCAATAACTCGATTCTTTATTTTTGTGACAAGATCTTTTTTGAACGCTGCCTCCTCATATATGCTGTAAATCTCCCCGAAGACTTCTGCTACTGCAAATATTGATAACAGGGTAAACAGCTAGATGGGAATTCAATGAGCCTATCCGACCATGTCAAATATGTGGTTGAGTCCTGTGTCGGTGTGTTGTACCCAAGTGATTGAAGGGGTGTACCGAGGGCCCAATACATGCCCGTGGAAGAGGAAGTGCAACGAGAAAGCTTGGTCAAAGTAATGGAAGAGAGTGCTAGGCTGACCAGGAGGAAGAAAGGAAGTGAAGGCTCATCTTTTGAAGCCTTTGCTGAGATTGGGGAAAGGCTAATCACTTTTGGAGGTTATGCTGAAGGCTCCCGGAAGGTAGAAAAGCAGAAGGATTAGGAAAGGAAACAACTAATTAGGAGTATGAAAATTGACAGGTACTACAGCGTAAGGAGGTACCTGACTAGTGAAGAAAGGATTAATAGGGAAAATGCTATTATGGAACAACGGAGGATGAAAGAGGGAGCAAAGACTATTCTGGAAGGGGAGAAGCTTAAGGCTCATTTGAAGCAGTGTACCTCCAGCTTGGCTGTACAAATAGATGAGAGGATGCCGGGAGCCTTCATTAAAGATACGGACAAACTGCTAGGGCGATCTTCTATTTGCAGGAGCAAATTAAGAGATTGAAGGAATTCGAGAGACAAAAGGCCAAGAACATGGAAGATGATACAAGATCTCAGGGTACAGTAACCACCAGAGCTCTGGACGAAGAGAGACTGCCTGAGAAGCTCAATGAAATGAGGGGTGAGGGGTGGACCAGAAAGGAGACTTAGAGAAGGAGCGATGATGAAGAGGACACAGCGTTTGATTAGAATGCCAAGGCCAAAAGGAAGAGATCAGAGGATGAAGTGGAGCCGAACAATTTTATAAAGACTGGCCCGCTGGTAGAGGTGATGGAGAAGATCGAATTGATATATAAATGGTTTGTGGACACTATAATAGCGAGAGATATTGGACAGAAAAGGAAGATTGATCTGGAAACCGGCAAAGAAATTGTTAATGATTTGAGGAAGGCTTGAATGGAAATGGCCAAATCAGCCAGAGCAGGTCGGGATGAAGACTCTCCAGGGGGTTTGAAAGCCTCCATATGACAGATAGTACGGGAGGAGCTACAAGAGGCACTTAGAGGAGAGTTGCTAGAAGGTAGGCACGGGGTGAGGCAAACCTTTGCCGAGACAGCAAGGCATCCTCGACTGGACATCCCTAGAGCGCCTTCACTCAAAAAGGTCTCACAGGCACAGGAGAATATTATTCTGATATACCCGGAAAAGATTGAGAAGGTAAACCTAAATTGACGTCTGAGGAAACCAGAAAAAAAAATGGTTGAAGTTATAAAGCCTGCAGGCGACTTTATCCAGGTGAAAAATGTGAGGAGGATAAGAAATGGAGGAGTCCTTGTGGAAACAAGCAATAAGGAATTGGCGGATAAGGTAAGAGCAGCAGTCCCTCCACAGGGGCCAAGTGGACTGAGGACCAGAGAATTGAAGAAAGCGCTCCCAAAAATTATGATATACAACGTTCATGGTGATAAGACATAGAGAGCCTCTTGAAACAGAATCATGATGGACAAATTTCAAAGGACGATTTCCCCAGAGGATTAAAGAAGGTGAAGAATGTGAAGGCCAGGAATGATGAGACTCATTGGGTGGTTAAGTGTTCTTCTGAAGTCTGGAAATGGCTTAAAACGAAGGAAAGTGTGTATATCAATTGGAATTCTTGTTGGGTGAAGGACTACGTGGCTGTGGCCAGATGCTATAAGTGTCAGGCTTATGGGCATGTGGCCGAATATTGTAGAGAGAAGCTGGTCTGTAGCCATTGTGTGGGAGAACACGACTTCAAGGACTGCCAGCACAAAACTAAGGACTCTGTCTGTGGGGCCTGTAAGAGATACCAACAAAAACATAATCATTTGGTGTTGGATTGGGAATGCCCAGCTTATCAGCTTATTACCAGCTTATTGATTATCCCTGCCGGTGATAATCAGGGGCCACTGCCAGATGATGAGAATGCAGGAGCAATCTTAGAGGACATTGAAGAAGAGGTATAAGACCTGGGACGATTGTTTGAGGGTAGTTCCTGGGAAACTGATCCTAGAAAGGGATGACTCAAGATGGAGCAGACTCATCCACTTGCCATCGAACTCCAAGAAGGGTGGACAGAAGGTCACCTGAGTCAGGATCTCTAGGATGGCCTGGTCGCCAGATTGACTGAAGAAATTATTGCAGGTAGAGATGATGGGGAGGGCTATCAGTGGAGAGGAAGAAGGGTGCATGGAAATGGCAACCGAGCGAGGAGCGGAAAAGAAAGAGCTAATACCCAGGAACTGTTCAAGAAGTGCCTGTCAAGGCTGGTAGAGCTCTGTAATACTAACAGACTAGCTGGGATGCTAGAGGTTGAAGAAGTCAAACCTCCTGCTGGTCTGATACGCGCAGCATACACAGATCTGTGGGCCACAGAAGGTGTTTGCGAAATTGAATGGGGGGCTGAAGTCAACAACAAAATCATTGACCCTTTGACGGCCAACAATATTCGTGGGCGTCTTTGCAGAATTAAGCCGGGAAGCGCCCCTGTTCCCGCTGGTATCCAAAGGCCAGACATTGAGAGAGTCCATGGAATTTATAGGCTGCTTGCGGGCATCTTCAACGCCCTGCTGTCCCAAGGAATGTATCCAGACTGCTGAAGGGGTAATTTGACAATGATGATTCCTAAAGAAAAGATCTGTCCAGAGCCAATGGGTGCAGGCATATAACGGTTGGCAACCTAATGGCTAGGTTATATAGCAGCTGCCTGGAGAAAAGAATTAGATCATTGGTGTCACTGTCCAGTGTCCAGCAGGGGTTTGTGCCAGGCAATGGCTGTTCTATCAATGCCAGGATGTTTGGAGAATTGTTGCTAGCCTGGGGAGTCTTGGACGTCAGTAAAGCGTCTTGCATGAGGCTATGTTCAGAGCACTAGCTAAGCAGGGAGTAAAGAGAGACATAATTGAGTGTGTCAAAGCATGCTACGAAGGGGCCTTTACCAATGTTGGTAATTGCGGGAATTATAGTTATGCCTGGGCCGAACTTTCTATGGACCCTTTAAGAGCCTAATATAGGCAACGGGGATGGATTACCCAACCGACCAGTGCTGTGATAAAGAGAACTGGTACCGCGGGTGCTGGGGGCCCCCTGCTGATTTTCCCCAGTCAGCAGGCCCAGCAACTTGGTGTTGGATTCGTGGGGGCAGTTGTTGTTCCACTATGTGGTGCTAAGATGGTAGAGAAATTATTGATGGCTAGAGATGTAGGAGTGATAATCTCGCAGGAGCTCCACGGCAGCAACAACATTGCAGATAGTTGAGCTAGCGGATTGCAGAAGGCGCATCACAGTTCCAACTTACTGTTTCATTACCACACTGTCACCTTTGATAAGCCTATTCGAATTTCCATCTAGCTGTTTACCCTGTTGTCAATATTTGCAGTAGCAGAGGTCTTCGGGGTGATTTACAGCATTAATTGCGATTTACGTTTAATAAGAATTATTCATTAATCAGCATTTGATTAAATGCAACTTCCAATTTACTCCCATCTTATCAGACTTGTTTGTACCTGATTCTGTTCAAGTAATTCCATTCATTTTTTATGCCTTCATTTTATGAATATAAATGTTCCAGAATCATTTTTTAAATTATATCTACTTGATGTTGCTTCCCATGACGAAACACTATATAAGCACTTTGTTATAGTTTAGACACTATGTTATTTGCAAGTAACACAGTGTCTGAACTATAACAAAGTGGTTATATTTACTATTTTTCCTACCTCATCTTACCAAATTTGTTTTGTATAACCTGATTTTTTTACATTATATTTTATATTATCATTTTATAGAAGCTATTATGTGATACTTATTATTATTCTATGAATATTCATTAATATATGTCTTGTAATGTATGTTATCGCTCATGAAAAGGTTGTCTAGAATTTTAAAATAACAGTTGTCTCTATACTCTTGGAATTTCTTGAGCTAGTAGAGATGGATGAGAAGTAGGATCTAGTGGCTAGTTATTCCAATGATAAACTTTGGCCCTTTTGTACAAACATCTATTGAAATCAACCCGGATTTAGGGCCGGTTTCCGAACTCAGGATTCAGCTAAGTTCTGGACTTCAAACAGCAGGAGTCAGAAAATAGGCTTTCCGAAACGGGGCGTAGTCGCAGTTTTTATGTTAATCTTTATTTTCTAATTTCTAGAATATTATTGGGAACGTTTTTCTTGACAAAATGAAACATAACTAAATATTTCAAAATAGCTGAAAATATAATTTTTTTCTCTTTATTTTATTTTGTGTTCAACTCTCTAGTATTTTGAAATTTAATTTAAACGTGGGCTGCAACTATGCCCCGTTTCGGAATGCCAATTTCCTGACTCCACCTGTTTAAAGTCTAGAACTTGGCTAAATCCCAAACTCGGAAACCGGCCTTTAAAGGTTGATCCGCTTGCTCTGTCATTGGCTGTTTTGTAACCGGGAATAGGCCTATCTATTTCATTCATTAAAATTTTAAGATTCTACAGTTTAAGAAAATCACTTTTTAATTTCAAAAATTACCAGTTCCAATTCTAAAACCTGATAATATACACAAGTGTGAATGAATTAATCTACTGTAGTTCAATGATATTTAATATGAATATGATCGGTAGAAATGTCAAATTGGTATTAACGTTTTTCAAAACACAATTGTCATATGAATATTTTGTCTGTTGTAATACTGTAATTCTGTTTTCAAATTCTTAGTGCCGGTTGCACAAAAGCCGGTCAACTTTTAACCGTGATTAAAGAAGCTTTTCAAAAACGCCTTTTCTGATTGGTTCTTGTGAAATTAATCATGGTTAAAATTTAACCGGCTTTTCTGCAACCAAGCCTCAAACGTTTATTTGTTTATTCTTATTGCCCGGTTGCAGAGTCGTCACATAAAGTTAAAATGAGGCATTAATTTAACTTATTTATAAAGCCATAACTCCACTTTTCGTTGTACAGATGTCAAAGTAAACTATAGCTCCCATAAAACTAAAAACACCCAATTAGACACATGATTTCGTTGCAGAGTCGTCAAAAAGAGCTTATTCATGTCTCCAATAGCTATAAACGGTCAGTTAAGTTATGGGCCCGAAGTCGTGCTATTAAATGCAATATCTACTCCCACCAATTGCATTTTAAGGTGCGTACGGATATACGCGCCTCCAACCCGCTCCGCGCACGCTCCGCACTCGCACCGATCATGAACGTTACAGAAGATGTTAGCTCTTCTCGCGTTCCACTCTTGCTCCCCGGTCGATCATCAATCAATCTTCGAGAGCGAAAGTCTGTTCGCACCTTTAGAGGTTGTGATAGCTTTTTTTTTTGAAATATGTTTACGAAGAACCATCTGTATATAAGTAAATTATTTTTTCTCTCCCTATGTTTTTTTTACTTTCCTTGCCCTATTACTATAGGTAAGGAAATTATTGCTTTCTAAAAAAATTAAGGTACCCACATTTCTAAATTTATATACATTTCAAGGTCCCCTGAGTCCAAAAAGTGGTTTTTGGGTATTGGTCTGTATGTGTGTGTGTGTCTGTGTACACTATATCTCATCTCCCAATCAACAGAATAACTTTACATTTGGAGCTTAAGGTCCTTACAATATAAGGATCCGACACGAACAATTTCAATCAAATGTAATTCAAGATGGCGGCTAAAATGGCAAAAATGTTGTCAAAAACAGGGGCTTTCCCGATTTTCTCGAAAACGGCTTCAAAGATTTTGATCAAATTTATACCTAAAAGAGTCATTGATAAGCTCTATCAAATGTCACAAGTCCCATTTCTGTAAACATTTCAGGAGCTCCTCCCCATCTATGCAAAGTTGGATTTTAGATTTCCAATTATCAGGTTTCAGATACAATTTAAACAAAAAAAAGTTAAGTGGAAAAGATTGAGCATGAAAATATCCACAATTGATGTTCAGTTACATTTTCACCTAAAATTGAAAATAAGCTCAAAATCCGAGAAAATGTGACTATCCAATTGCAAACTGTTGGCAACTGTTGATTCTATTAAATCATTCACTATGAAGAGATAGCAGACTTCATGTGTCTCCAGCGTTATTGTCCTGTCACCAGCTGGCTTGGATCTTTGAATAGTAGTACTTGCAATTCAAGTAATAGACTTGAGATGTACACTAGCGTCACGTGATTAATTTTCATAACGGCAAGGAAAGACCTTGTGTGTCTCCAGCGTTATTGTCCCGTCACCAGCTGGATCAGATATTTGAATAGTAGACTTGGGATGCGCGTGAACACTAGTGTCAGGTGGTCAATTTTCATAATGGCAAGGAAAGATTTGTGAGTGCGCCACACCAGATTTTTTTAAGTTGTTTATAACCTCCAATTCGCTGAATATGGTGAGAAATCTCGCCAAAAGCCAAGAGTCGCCATATTGTTTATCAATTTTATGTGAGGTCTTTTAGGTCTGTTCACAGTGATGTCGATTGAAACTTTGCCCGATGCCAAGACATTGGTTGGATAGAAGCATGTACGGAAAAAGTGAATAGAGCTGCAGTGTGACTTATGTGTGATGCTAATTCGAGATATAGCTAAATGGGCTTCCACAAACGACTGTGCAACGACCAACCATTTATGTGAGTGATTTTAAACTATGTCTCACATAGCTATGTTTGACTTTATGTAACGACTCTGCAACCGGGCATTAGCTAGATCCCGAGCTCGGAAACTGGCTCTAAAACAAACCATCTCTTTGTGCAGAATATATGTATTTAATTTAATAATTTTATGTTGGGATGTCTGTGTGAAAATATATGTCAAATATACCTGTGATTTAATATTATCACTTATTGTGTATTATTGTTAAGAAGGTACCATACTTTAAATATCTTGGGGAAATTATATCAGAAAAACATGCACAAAATGAAAGGATACAGAAAGCTCGTAAAGGCCTAGGGCTAGTGCAATATATTATAATAAGAGATGTATGTCTATCAATACCAAAATCAAACATTATAACGCAGTAATCAAGCCAACAATGTTGTATGCCAGCGAGACCCTAACACTTAGCAGAAAACAGATACTGAAAATTTGAAAAAAGAAGAAAGGAAGATAATTAGAAAAATACTTGGACCAAGAAAGACCGAAGATGGTTATAGACTACAGAAAACAGCCAAGTTGAAGAATACTCTAACATAGAAGCAGACATCAGGAAAAGGCGCCTTAAATTTTATGGTCACATAATGAGGCTTCCAGATCACAGACTTACAAAAAGAATAGTAACATATGTAGCAACCCTTAGTAATGGAGGTGCATGGATGAAAAACGTCAAGAAGGACTTAATACTTGCTAACATTAACAATGATGAAATATACAACAGGAACAGTTTCAGAGAAAAGGTTGAAAAATGGGAAGTTAAACCAGAGATGACTGTGCCAAGAGTGGGAACAAAATGGAGTGAAGCAAGGAAAGCGGAGTTCTCACTGAAAATGAAAAACTGGTGGATTGATAAAAAGAACAAGAAAAACAAAAAATGAACCAAATTTTGCTCAGCGTCTTCCATCTGGGAGCTTGACGGCTAATAATAATAATAATAATACGAGAGAGTAGGGTTGTGTTTGTTCGCATCAAAACATGTCAACTTGTGGATTGTATACCAGAAAAACAGGAATGATTCAGATCTCCAAATTTTTGCACATAGATTTTAAAAATATCAATCTCGTGCACCTGGAAGCCCAAATTTCGATTTTCCTTCTAGATTTTTCAGAATTAATGTTCAAATTTCATTATAGAACATACGATTTCATAACAAAATAAAAAAATCAAATCATATGGCCGAAATTAAAAAAGGAACATCTGTTTCTATTAGCCTATTGCCATAGAGAAACGATAGCGTGAGTTTACGCTATTGTTTCTCTATGCTATTGCTTTCTACCTGATACCACTTGACCTCAATAATATTGTTTTGATAATTGATAAATATTTTTAATAATAATGATAATATTTTTATTAAAAATATAATAATAGTATTGCTTTGATAATTAATAAATATTTTCATTTTCACAAACTCTGTATCATAATATGGTGAATGTGAATCAGCTGCATCAAAGAAATTATCTCAAAAACATCTTTTTAGAAAAAACACAGAGAAGAAAGAAATTCCTTCTACTTTGTGATAAAACATAGTTTTGAACCTTCGTTTTCCTGATGCAATGAAATGCATACACGTGGTATGGATTATCAATTTTTACTTTCCTTGCCATATTACCATAGGTAAGGAAAGTATTGCTTTCCAAAAAAATTTAAGGTACCCCAATTTCAAGTTTTCTATACGTTTCAAGGCCCCCTGAGTCCAAAAACATGATTTTTGGGTGTTGGTCTGTGTGTGTGTATGTGTGTGTGTATGTCTGTGAACACGATAACTCCATTCCTAAAAAACCGATTGACTTGAAATTTTAAACTTAAGATCCTTATACCATGAGGATCTGACAAGAAGAAATTCAATTAAATTCAATTAAAGATGGCGGAAAAAATGGCGAATAATTACTAAAAAACCATGTTTTTCTCGAAAACGGCTCTAACGATTTTCTTCAAATTTATACCATGGATAGCTATTTATAAGCCCTATCTACTGGTATGAGTCTCATTTCTGGGAAAATTTCAGAAGCTCCGTAATATTCTAGAGAAAAATGGCGGATAATGACTAAAAAACCATGTTTTTTACGGTTTTCTCAAAAACGGCTCTAACGATTTTCTTCAAATTTATACCATGGATAGCTATTTATAAGCCCTATCAACTGTCATTAGTCTCATTTCTGGGAAAATTTCAGGAGCTCCGTAATATTCTTGAGAAAAATGGCGGAAAATGACTAAAAAACCATGTTTTTCACGGTGTTCTCGAAAACGGCTTTAACGATTTTCTTCAAATTCATACCATGGATAGCTATTTATAAGCCCTGTCAACTGACATGAGTCTCATTTCTGGGAAAATTGCAGGAGCTCCGTAATATTCTTGAGAAAAATGGCAGTTACCAAAAAACCATTTTTTTCACAATTTTCTCAAAGCCGGCTCTAACAATTTTTTTCAAATTCATACCCTGTATAGTTATTCATCAGCTCTATCAACTGGCATGAGTCTTTTTCCTGGGAAACTAATGGGGGTCCACCCCATCATTGAGAAATGGACTTTGTAACCTCCTTCTCGTGCATGAGGTAGGTAGGTAGAGCAGTTCATAAAAATAACACATAGTCGAGATATTTCATCTGTAGAACAGCTGTTTTGACGACTTTAAAAAAAAATCATCAAATTTCACAATTTACACAAAGGAAAAAGTACTCTGAAAACAATAATATATACACATATACAGAAGTCTGATCGTAGTTTCAAATATGTTGCCGCCAATCGTCATTATGTTTTTCCCTTGAATTATTCTCGTTTAAGAATGAGGCTTACAGTTCAATGAGCAAGGAAAGTTGTGTGAGTGTACCACACCAGATTTTTTAGCTAGAACAGTTTTTTAAGACTAAGTGCTAAATAAACGTCTATAGTTTCATCAATGCTGTATCGGCAATATTAAAACGCATGCAGTTGATAATATGTCTTTGAATAAAGGTGTTGATACTGTATTTACACTAGTAGTTCTGTGAACAGTAGACCTCACGCAGTATTCTCATCCACAAGTACCAGATGTCAACTGTTTTAAATGTTAACAAACTCAGTTCACGTTTGAATTTGTATTCCATATGATATAATTCAACCAGTTCCGTGATGATCTTTCTATCTGATGAAAATTAATTTTTTAGAATCAAAAATATTATAATTTCTCCAGCATTATTTAGATTATTTGTTTATTTCTATTCACCTATTAAATTAGTTTTTTCAAATGTGAGAATATTGATACTGATGGGCACGCATAATAATACCATGACTGCAAAACAAAATATTGAAACCAAAGACCTTAAAGCTGCGATTGGACCAAATTTATGAAAAAAATGTTAATAACTCAATCCTTTATTCAAATTATATTAGATTAAACATAACTTATCATACACATGATGAACATATGTGTTTGTCAACTTCCGTTCAATCTAATAATAATCTATAAGGATAGTTATAACCATTTTGTTAATGGCTTTGGTGTAAACCCAGCTTAAAGATGCATACCTCTTCAAATTGATTGAAACTATAGACCTTACACAAATACAGTAATAGACTGGCTTCTCCACACATCTGTGTAATCACTTGTCAGCTGATTTATGATGAATAATTCTATAGTCTCATTTCTACTCTAATATTGGCGTATGAAGGAGGCTCCTTTTTCCTTTTATATTATCCTTGAAATGCAAAATTTCCAAAAACCGTGTATATACGTCGACGCGCAATCAAAAAAGGAACATACCTGTCAAATTTCATGAAAATCTATTACCGCGTTTCGCGGTAAATGCGCAACATATAAACATTTTAACATTAAGAGAAATGCCAAACCGTCGACTTGAATCTTAAAAAATCGTAAAATCGAATCGTAAAATCGTAATTTTTAAATATGTAGCCACCAATTGTCATATGTGATTCCATCAAATTATTCTCGTTTAAGAATGAGGCTTGCAGTTCAATGAGCAAGGAAAGTTGTGATTTACCCCACCAGATTTCAGACATGCCGCTTTTTTATTTCTATCTAACAGGGCCCCAAAAATGCAACTCGATTTCATTCCGATTGTCTTCTTCATTCTTCTCCTTCTGCTGCTTATTCTACTCCTTCTTTTTCTTCTTCTTCTTCTTCTTCTTCTTCCTCTTCTTCTTCTTTTCCTTCTGCTGCTTCTTCTTCTTATTCCTCTTCTTTTTCCTCTTCTTCTCCTTCCACTTCTCCTTTTCATTCTTCTTCTTCTTCTTCTTCTTCTTCTTCTTCTTCTTCTTCTTCTTCTTCTTCTTCTTTCTTCTTCTTCTTCTTCTTCTTCTTCTTCTTTTCTTCTTCTTCTTCTTCTTCTTCTTCTTATTCTTCTTCTTATTCTTCTTCTTATTCCTCTTCTTTTTCCTCTTCTTCTCCTTCACTTCTCCTTTTCATTCTTCTTCTTCTTCTTCTTCTTCTTCTTCTTCTTCTTCTTCTACTCCTTCTTCTTCTTCTTCTTCTTCTTCTTCTTTTCCTTCTGCTGCTTCTTCTTCTTATTCCTCTTCTTTTTCCTCTTCTTCTCCTTCCACTTCTCCTTTTCATTCTTCTTCTTCTTCTTCTTCTTCTTCTTCTTCTTCTTCTTCCTCTTCTTCTTCTTCTTTTCCTTCTGCTGCTTCTTCTTCTTATTTCTCTTCTTTTTCCTCTTCTTCTCCTTCCACTTCTCCTTTTCATTCTTCTTCTTCTTCTTCTTCTTCTTCTTCTTCTTCTTCTTCTTCTGCTTATTCTACTTCTTCTTCTTCTTCTTCTTCTTCTTCCTGTTCTTCTTCTTCTTCTTTTCCTTCTGCTGCTTCTTCTTCTTATTCCTCTTCTTTTTCCTCTTCTTCTCCTTCCACTTCTCCTTTTCATTCTTCTTCTTCTTCTTCTTCTTCTTCTTCTTCTTATTATTCTTCTTCTTCTTCTTCTTCTTCTCCTACTCCTTCTCCTTTTCCTAATTTTTGTTTATAAATTAGACTTATAGTACCCTTTTTTGAAATCTGTAATTTCAATCTATCATTTTATTAATTTCAAAAAAGGGTAATATAATATTATATTTTTTAGATATATATAAGAAATACGCTGACATTTAGATGGTCAATCCTACTTTCCATAATAATTATTGGTGATTCATTTACCTCTTGATGGCCGAATTTCAAATTGGGATGAAGCAAAAACCTGTGTCTCACTTTATTCACTCTGTGAATTGACGTTAATGCAAAAATAATTAGATAGGATAATTCGCTCACATGCTTTGGGATATTTTTATCTAAAAATATTATTGCTCATCAGTTGAAGATAGCACTTGATGGCGATCACACCTTCTCAAAAATCTTCTCGATTTTCAAGTTTAATTCTTTATTCTCAAGTTGATTGACTTTCATTGTTGGTTTTTTCAATCCAAGTTATTCCATATCAACTGAATATGACGAGCGGAAAATACTTTGTGTGTCTACTTCTAATGGTGAGTCAGACGTATGTAATCGATTTCTGTTTTTTAATTCAATTTCAAATTACATTTATTGCCCAAGACAGATGTATAAAATATTGTAAAGGCACTGTCAATATATATAAAAATCACACAACTCAACACTAAACATAAAAATTATCACATCATTCTTTTGAGTTATTCACTGAATCATAGAATATTTCCTCAACTCTGAGAGCAGAAAAATCACGCATCTTCAAATGCTTATAAACTCAAGAATAGGAGTGAATAAATGAATGAATAAAAAATAAAAAAAGTAAACATCATTGGCAAGTCCTTTCACTCATAAACATAATACAAAGAGTGCAGTACATAGAGTAACATAATTATATAAAAGTAGAAATGGTGAGGTCCACGTTATAATGGCAGTGTTTGATTGGCAATTGTATTGCTATCCTTGTCTATCATTCAACAAAGTGGATAGCGAAATCTCTTTCTCTGAGAAAGAGCTTTGCTCTGGTGCCAGATAGTCTTTTAACAATGTAGAAATATAACTAATCAACAAAATATTCAATATTTATTATAAGAATATTGAAAAGTATAATTTCTTGCTTGATAAAATATAATTTCTTATTTTAAACGAGAATGAACAGTTAATATTACATCAATAAACCGGTATCAATTACCCTCCATAAAAGGCATTGACAAGACAGAGGATCGGCAATGTTGTTCAACTGCCAATCTCTCCCACTGCCTTTATAACGTGGTCGTAACTATATCATGATGAGAGTTCTATAGCACCTTTGGATCGAGAAATATGAAATTTTTCACTAATCGAATGGGTCCCTCTAAAAACGTTGCAACTAGGGTTGCCACCCGTACTATATAATAAAGTATTGTACTTTATTTGGAGGTCTTGTACTTTATACTTTGTAAGCTAGATAAAGTACGCAAAAATACTTTATTTTGCTCAATAAAGTTCTATATAATAAAGTACGAGGAAATCAAAACATTTTAGGTTATAGTAGAGTGGCGGAGACTGTCAGATTTTAACTATATATTGGCTACATTTTTTCAGTGCAAGTGATGCTGATGAGTTCAAGATCTTGTATAAAGTGGTTTCATATTCACTTTCTATTCCTGCCACTTCAGAATTTGTGGAAATGTTTTTTACGGTGATGAATAATAAGTGGAGAGATGAGAGGAGCAAATCATATTTGAATCTCATAAGGAATAATGAACTAATGATTTATTTCAATTTGAATGTTGATTGCGAAGATGCTTTGCAACTCTTCACCAGTAACAATTATTTATTGATGATGGCCAAAAGCAATGAGAAATATATTATCAAGAATAACTAATCGATTTTTTATTAAATTTAAAATTTATAATTAAACTCATTTTGTATTCCATTATATTCATGTATTGTATTTTGAATATCCATTCAAAATTACTCTATTTGCATCGGCTACTTATAAAAGTTACTAAAAAATAAAGCACCCTTCATTCATTTTTTTCCAGGAGCACATTCAAGCTCTAAAATAAAAAATAAAAAATACTCAATAATCAGCCTTTTGGAGCACTTGATAGAAGAAAACCATAAATATATTGATATAAATGCTAATATGAAGATTTTAAACGTTGGAAGCAAAAGCAGTAAATTAAATTATTGTAAAAGAAGATTTCATAACTACACTACAGCAAAACTACACAGTAATAAACTAATAAATATCATTTAATTCGATTAAGATAATCCCATTTTTTATAAAATTATGCAAACCAAGAAATAAAACATAATATGGAGGATAGTCTTATATGTACATAAATTAGTCAATACTTTTTTATTTATTTATTCATTTTGAACTTGAAAATGGCTAAAATAAGCTGAAACCTGTCGTTCTTTTAAAATATGTTAAATATTTCATATAAATAGAGAGTGCTTTATGTTTTTAATAAATCATTTAGAATTGTATTTTGAAAAGTACACATATCTTTGGCCAAAGTGCAATTTTTTTGAAAAATTTGAATTTCTTAATCCCCTTCCACAGCGTCAAATCAAATCGCAAATACGTAACAATATACATCAATGGATTCACAATGGAAGTGGCTACATTAATTATAGGGCTCATTTTTCTTTTAATTCACTTGCTTCGAAGTTAATCGGAGAAAACGAAAACATAAAATCGCAACCCCCTAAATTTTTAAATTGATATTATTTTATCAAGAAAACTGTTCGTTTTATTGAAAAAATAAAGAGATCTGATATTGTAGTCCATAATGTAACGAATCGAATGACATAATATAATAGAACTATTTCGATCAATGGTTACAGAGATAATTGATTTTCCGTGATTACCTGCATTTTTCAACTTTGAGGGCGACTAGGGGGGGAAGCTCCAGGAGGATTTCTTGGGACTTTTGGGAGATTGACCCTCTGGGAGGGTTCTATCGATGGTGGGAGATTCAGCTTTTATTTAATTTTCGGATCGAAAAAACCATTATTGACTGGGCTATATAGACCTTATGGAAATACAGCAATAGACTGGCTTCTCCACACATCTGTGTAATCACTTGTCAGCTGATTTATGATGAATAATTCTATAGTCTGATTTTTACTCTAATATTGACTTATGAGGGAGGCTCCTTTTCCCTTCTATTGACCGAGCGAAGTGAGGTTTAAGATTCAAGTCGTCGGTTTGGCATTTCTCTTAATGTTTAAATGTTTGAATGTTTAAATGTTTATATGTTTATAATATGTTGCTCATTTACTGCGAAACGCGGTAATAGATTTCCATGAAATTTGACAGGTATGTTGCTTTTTTAATTGCTCGTCGACGTATTTACAAGGTTTTTGAAAATTTTGCATTTCAAGGATAATATAAAAGGAAAAAGGAGCCTCCTTCATACGCCAATATTGGAGTAAAAATCAGACTAAAGAATTATTCATCATAAATCAGCTGACAAGTGATTACACAGATGTGTGGAGAAGCCAGTCTATAATTGCTGTATTTCCATAAGGTCTATAATTTCAATCAGGTACTTGTGGATGAGAATACTGCGTGAGGTCTACTGTTCACAGAACTACTAGTTATGTGTGCACCGAATTTGATGATTTTTGTTTAGTTGTGTTTGTTATGTTCAGAAGCAGGTTTGTGGCCTATCAAATTTATGATCAGACTTCAGGAGTCTTTCCTACGGTCCTTCAAATTTCATATGAAATCCTTTTGGAAGAAGATCTGTGAGCTGGCCACACACAGGAATAAAAATCACCTTTTATAATCATTGCGTCATCCAACAACCGTCGGTAGATCTGTTTTTTCTATTTTTTTTCTTTCTACTGATTCACAAAATTTAAATTCCAATAATAATGCTGCGGTGAGCAGCATTAATAACGCAATAATAACGACGTCCAAACTTGGGTCGTAGAACTCGAAATGCTGTAAATTTAGAATATGCACGGAAAAATCAGCAGCAAAGAGATATGCCATTCAATTTCCCAGCAAGCTGCATTCAACTATATCTAGAAATACAAACTTCTGTACAACTAACTAACCACATAGAAAGTCCATATTGAGATATAAAATACTGATTGTTGGATAATTTTCATAAAAATATAGTGCAACAGATTAAGCTAAGACTAAGCACACCTGAGGAGGCGCGCCTTGGTGATACAAAGTGTTGATCTTATGGAGATTGCCTTATCACACCGTTCCACGCCATGTCCGATTTAGTGTGTGTGAGTTCTTCCATTCAAACCAATATAAGCAAGAAGCACCTGGATGCAAAATGCCGCATCGCGCCTCCTAAGGTGTGCATCCAGCTGAAGTTTGTCATGAGATGCATCAACTATTTGGCGGTACGAAGTTCGCCGGGCCAGCTAGTACATGAATGAAATAGTGCGTACCATCAACCACAGATGCCACCACTAGGCAAGGGACCATTACACCAACGTCTTTACACTGAGGTTTCACATTGTGGAATTTTTCAGTTGCAACGTTTTTAGAGGGACCCATTCATCAATATTAAAGTGATGTTTTTACTAATTTTCAACAAAATTCATTACATTCTAATGGAAAATATAATTCTTAATGAATAATTATTAACAAACAAAAACTCTAAATTTAATAGCCTAATTAAAAATAATACATAGAAATCACTGTTAAGTATCAGAAATATATTTGGATCAATTTATTCTTCAACAAAAAATTGGAGCATTCAATTTAAATTTGTTAAAATTTATGTATTCAGGTAATCTTTTATTTATAAAATATAACATCATAGTAGACTTTTTGAAAAGTTTTAATATAAAATAACATAATAAATAATACATCAAATTCAAATTATTTATTTGCATTTTTATTCGTTTACAATATTAATTACAGCATGTAGAGAATTTCTATGCATTGTCAGAATATACATTTCAAAATATATTCAATTATATAAATAAGAAAATCATAAAATACATAAGACACTAACTTTATATACTTCATACACTTATTTATATAATAAACTATACATAATATAATTTGTGTTTTAAATCTGTTATTTTATATCAAAACTTTTCAAAAAAGGGTACTATATATATGATGTTATTTTAGAAAAAAAATTAGTAGCCCTGAATACATAGGTCTATCCTATGAATATATAGGCCTATATGATGACATTTGAATTTGGGACTTATAAATCATGATTTTAATAAAAACAGTATAAGAAATCTTGAAGCACTCTTTATTTTTTTTAAAAACTTTAAAATAGTTTAACAAAATAAAGAGTGCTTCAAGACTTTTTATATGGTTTTTTTTTATTTAAAAAGTAGCCCATTTGAATCAAGTGCTTTTATCATGTTTCTATTTTCTTATTTTCATACATAATGTGTTATTTTAATTTTTCTAATACAGTACTAATCATTTTTAACAGTTGCTTGCTGCTCCTGAGTGCTTTGCTAAGCATCGGAAACATACAGTAAGATAAATACGATTTTCTTACAAATTTCTTAAAATATAGTTCCACAGATACAGTATTAATACTGCCAGGTAGAAGCGTTGCACAGTAGATAATAAGTTACAGTGATTATGTGTAACATTGCTGTAATTTTATAATACAGATATGTAACTTATTCTGTTCAATTCAATTCAATTCAATTGAAATATTTGAAATCTGTAATTCTATAATATAGATATTTAACTTGTTGTGTGATTTTTTTAAAGGAAGAAATCGGCTTAACTGATTAACAAGAATATTTGGAAATTACTGAGACATTGCAATCATCCAAATGTATTGATGATTATTATAAAACAAAAATCCGATCTGAATGCTGTGAATCACCCCGAAGACTTCTGCTACTGCAAATATTGACCACATGGTAAACAGCTAGATGGAAATTCGATTCCCGGGCTGACAAATAATTTTTGAATAGTAGCGCTCATCAAATTTCCACCTAGCTGTTTACCCTGTGGTCAATATTTGAAGGAACAGAAGTCTTTAGGGTGATTTAAAGCATTTAGTTTGTTTTTTTTTTCGTTTAATAAACAAAATATTTGATTGTAAGGCCATACTATATACAGTCTCTGAATACACCGAGGAACATACTTTTCAACTTTAATGGTGCGTCAGATTATTAATATTTGGCAATTGAATTAAGATTTGAAAATTCCCCGGTCTATAGTCTGTGGCAAAGACCTAAAAAACTGAAACTGAACTTTAACTGATTAACTATTAACTGATTAACTTGCAATAAAAATATTTATTTTACCAAATATGGATATTTATGGTATGCAACAACTTCAGGGGAATAACACTGCTAAGTACTTCATATAAGATTTTCTCTGCATGGCTTTTGAAGCGTCTAGGTGTGTATGTGGAAGAAATAATGGGGGAGCATCAATGTGGTTTCAGACAAGGAAGAAGTACAATCGATCAAATATTTACCATGAAGCAGATGATGGAAAAATGTTTTGAGTACCGGTATGATACAGATCTACATCTGCTTTTTGTTGATTCCCGCCAGGCATTCGATAGCATCAGGAGAGAGAGAATGATGAGAGTATTACTTGCAAATGGAAAACCGAGAAAATTGATTAGTCTCATAAAGCTAACAATGTCCAGCACAACCGCTCAAGTTGAGATAGGTAACAAAACTAGCCGAATGTTCAGTGTTACTACTGGTGTTAGACAAAGCGATGCTCTCTCTGCAACACTATTCAATTTGGTTCTAGAGATGGTGCTCCAGAAACTCGGCACAAGCGGAACTATAATCAACAGAACAAACCAAGTATTAGCTTATGCAGATGATGTTGTCCTAGTATCAAGAAATCAAAATAGCCTCAAAGAAATGTTTAGCAAAATGAGGGAAGAGGCAAGAGAGGTGGGTCTTGAAGTTAACATAAATAAAACTAAATATATGAGAATGTCTGCAAATCAAGCAAGAAGGCAAGTATGTAATCTGGAAATAGCCGATGACTGTGTTATAGAAGGCGTCAGAGAGTTCAAATACCTTGGGGTAACCCTGACAGCAGACAATAAGACCAGTCAAGAAATACACAATCGGATAATGATGGGCAACAGAGCATACTTTGCCAATCAAAAAATATTTTAAAGCAGGCTCATATCCAGAAAAACAAAGGTGAAAATGTTCATGACGCTAGTGAGACCAGTTGTAACCTATGGGGCCGAAACATGGACTATCTTGAACAAAGATGAAAACGCATCAAGGTCATTTGAAAGAAAAATGTACAGAAGAATCTGGGGACCAATATGTGACGGAGGAGTGTGGAGAGCCAGATTCAATATTGAGATAGACCAGGCCATTGGAGCAGGAAATATGGTGCGTTTCATAAAGACCAGAAGGATTGAATTGCTTGGACATTTAGCCAGAATGAGTGACGGGAGGGTACCATCAAGACTCCTGGAAGAAAGAATGCTTGGGACGAGAAAGAGAGGTCGACCACGGACAAGATGGCTGAACGACGTGATTGGAGACCTCCGTGTGCTGGGCGTGGCTAACTGGCGACGGAGTGCTCAGGATAGAGACGAATGGAGGCGATATGTTGAGGAGGCAAAAGTCCACCCAGGACTGTAGAGCCGGATAAAGTAAAGTAAGTAAGTAAATATGGATATTTGCTATGAGAACGTATCGGTGGGGGGAGAAGCGCCCGTAGCGGGGTTTCCTCTCCTATATTGAGGTCTAATGGCAGTGGAGGACTCTGAATTAATAAGAGCAATCCCACATATAGTGAGGTCCACGTAATAATGACAGTATTTGATCAACTTTGGTTTTGCTATCCTTGCTGACTATCATTTTACAAACCTCATTTTCATTTATCATTTCCATAATTGAGATTCAATATTTTGTTAGTCATTATATTCTAAATTGTTGTAAAAAGATCCGGCAACATTGCAGAGCTAGAAAAAGATAGAGCTATATCAGCTTTGTAATTTTTTTTATTTATAAATAGAAAAATCTGGTGTGGCGCACTCACACAACTTTCCTTGCCGTTATGAAAATTGATCACCTGATAGTGTTCACGCGCATCTCAAGTCTAATATTCAAAGATCTGAGCCAGCTTGTGACAGGACAATAACGCTAGAGACACACGAGGTCTGCTATCACTCCATAGTGAATGATTTAATTAATAGAATCAACACTTGCCAACAGTTTGCAAATTGGATAATCTTTTCTTGAACTTCGAAATTATTTTCAATTTCAGGTGGAAATATTACTGAACATTATAATTGTAGAGATTTTCATGCTCAATCTTTTCCCCTTGACATTTTTTGTTTAAATTGTATCTGAAGCCTGATAATTGGGAATCTAAAATCAAACTTTGCATAGTTGGGCGAAACTTCTGAAATTTTTACAGATATGAGACTTGTGGCAGTTAATTGATAGAGCTTATCGAGCTTATAGAGCTTATATTGATATAGCTATTTGGGTATAAATTTGATTAAAATCGTTGGAGCCAATTTCGAGAAAAATCCTGTTTTTGACAACATTTTTGCCATTTTAGCCGCCATCTTGAATTGTTACTTGTCCCATGTTTGTTGAAGAATTAAGTTAATAATTTTCATTTTTTCTAGGATAAGCCGCTGAACGAGAACCAACCAACGATGTTTGCCACGTCGCCCCCGCTCGAAATGCCCATGTATGAAGAAGATTCAGGACCCGCCCTCATCGCCGCTGACCCAATGGCCTCCAAGTAGGTACCCTTTCTATCAAGCGGGCATCCGTCGCCACCCCAAACTCTTCCTTGATACCCTCCCCCAAACCAACCTGCCCAATTACATGGCAAGAGGCATGCAACTCGACAGCAATGTCTACAAGGTGAGTTAAAATATAAATACTAGTAGTTCTGTGAACATAAGACCTCACGCAGTTTTCTCATCCACAAGTATCTGATGTCACCTGTTCTAGATGATTCACGATTCACAGTTGAATCATAATTTACTCTTGAAAACTGTTAGCCTATTTGTTTTCTCCAAAATCAAAAACTCACTTATGTCAATTAACTCAGTTCACGTTTGAATTTGTATCCCATATGATAATTTATCCAGTTCCGTGATAATCTTTCCATCTGATAAAAATATTTCTCAAGTATTTTTTTTTTTCAATCAAGAATATATCATAATTTCTTTAACATTATTCAGTTAATTTAATCATTTTTTTTCAATCACCTATTAAATTTGTTTTTCAAATGTGAGAATATTGATACTGATGGGCACGCATCATAGAAAATATTGAAACCCTACATTATAGAAATGGACATGGCCAGACATCTGTGTAATGCATGCAATGAATAATCCACTTGTCAGCTGATTGATTATGAATAATTCTATAGTATGATTAGTCCTATCTTCAAAGTAGATGATATATTATAGTGATATTAGAGTATGGAGGAATCCCTTTTCTTTCCATTATCATTAAAATGCAAAATTTCAAAGACCTTGTGTATACATGGACGCGCAGCAGTTGAAAAAGGAATATTCCTGCCAAATCTCATCGAATTCTATCAACTTGTTTGGCCGTAATCGCGTTACATATAGACAGCCAAAAGAAAATCCGAGTTAAAACATAGACCTCACTACGTTCGGTCAAAAAATTTAAATCTGAGTACCCTTTTTCGAATTACTTCGTCACGACATGTTTCGGCTACTAATGACATTATCATGAAAATTATTTTCCAATCACTTGATAATGGCATTAGTAGCCGAAAAATGTCGTGACAAAATAATTTGAAATTGTACTCAGATTTTTATTTTCATTTATATTCAAAAGTACCCCTTAAGGAAAAAAGACAAGATGAGTAAAGTCTGATTTTCACAAGTAGAGTTAGTGGTCGAGTAGCTGGCATTCCAACTCTACTCTACTTACTTGGTCGAGTAACTGTTTTCTATTTTCGCTAGTACTCCCCTACCATCTATACTAAATTTCAAAATTTTCTGAGGAATATTATTCAGAATTAATTTTACTTTCACGTGATATGTGATTTTTCATCATCGCTCCAAGTTGTGGTACCTAAGTTGAAGTGAAAGTAGTGAGTTTCCAGAATTTTCAAAAATACCCCTTTTTTGAAAATCAGGTAGCTCAAAAACCATAATTCGTAGAATCTTGTATGACAACTCAATTTTATTGTCTTTAATCTTGTATGGAATGATTTTTTTCGAAAACCCCGAGGTTTTCGAAATAGAATGGGAAAATATTGAAAAAAGTCCCAAAACTTGATGGTTTTTGGGGGTGAAGCCGTCTTTCTGGCGTGCCAGCAAATTTCGGATTCAAATTCAGGGCCCCAAAAAACATATATAAGCCCGACAAGAAAAAATTCTTTCAGGGCTGTTTCCTGAAAAACTACTATGTGTAGCATGCTATCACGTTATGTTAGTAGTCAGCCTAAAGCCTGATGGTTTTCATTAGTAGAGTTGGGCAATAGAGGCAAAGTTTCCTGGGCAAGTACCAACTATCTTGTGAACTCTCCCAATGAAAACATTCATGGTAGAGTTTTCAAAATATAATAGGCTATATACATAAATATACGGGGGAGATTGGCCCCATAAGATATTATATGTCAGATTATGAATAATAAATTATATGAATTATTCACTAATATATAAAAACTTATTTCTTATTGATGAAAAAAATTGCAATCTGAACTAATCTTGTAATATGATAGTACCTATTGTTTTGTATATCTATATAGCCTGAAGCTCCCGTCAAGGCTTGAAAACATATATAACTATCCATTTTTGCGGGAGGATACCCAAGAGAGAATGAGGGGCAGATTAGGGTCAAGCTACACAAAGTAGTTTTCAGGCGTTTCCAGACGAGTCGGCAGGGCAGAAAGCTCACCGATTGGCTGATTCGGATGCTGGAGATTGGGAGAGCTTCATCTGAAAACGCCTGAAAAACGCTTTGTATGGCTTAGTCCTTAAAGATGGTCCAAAAGAGTACAAAGAGATGGCAAACATAGTGCCGGTTGCACAAAATCCGGTTAAATTTTAATCGGTATTAATTCCTCGAGAACTACTCAGAAAATCCGTCTCATCAAGGCGATTGGTTCTCTGAGGCGATTGGTTCTCGTGAAATATAATCACGATTAAAATTATCCAGCTTTTGTGCAACCGGGTCATACTTCTAAAAAAATTATATGAATCATTCAAAGAGGTTTTCAAATATAATATTGAAATTTTATTGAGTTTGCTTTGCAGCAACTGAAAAGGATTTTTTTTCTCAGATTGTTACCATGACTCCAAATGGCTTCAAAGACTACGCAACTTTGATTTCCAGAAAGTACTTGGATATTGACGAAAAAGTGAAAAAAGAAAAAGGCAGGAAGAATGGACAGTAATGGACAGTGAGGGCAGAAATGGACAGTAATGGGAAACAGTGTTATTCGTGACATGCCTGACTAGATTGCCTATCTAGATTGATATTTCCAATAAAAATTGAATATGAACACAGACAAAAGACAGAAGGGATATTGAAGAATCGATGGAAGATTCCTTTATAATTCTTTTCTCTAAAATGATTGTGGCTGATTCCAATTATTATTAGGCTAAAAAATAGAATTATGAAATTCAAATCCAATTAAAATCTAGATATAAGATTTATGATATTACTGTGAATAAGAATCATATCTGTACACCATACAGTTTAGTTCAATATTAATTATTATTAGTAGGCCTATAATGTGTCAAGATTATTTATGACTTTTTTTGTTCTTAATTCAGTTGTTTTTATTATTAGTGCTGGAAATATTCATTTCGCCACACTGCACAGAAAGCAGCTGTTTTCCAGTCCCTATGTAGATCTGAAAGACATTGTTTGCAGACGACTCTCGTCTGACGTAAGAAACAGGTTTCTTTCCGGCAAAGGCTGGAAAGAGTACCCTCTCTGGCCGCTAACATGGAACTAAGAAAGGTGAAAGAGAAATGGTCTTTAGAATTGGGAGCTAATGTATCGGATTTTCGGATAGATATTGATGCAATGCATCTGATGATGATAATGATATGATGCAATGCATCTATTTATTGTCTCTTTTGATTTAAAAATCATCACCCAAGCCAAGCTAGATGACAACTCTACTTGACAACATCGGGTGTTGGAACGCTAACGCACATGAGACTCACGAAACTGCCTAATCAGCTATACCTGTAGTGTGGTGAAAAATATTGTACGCGACTCTCTCAGGAAGGTGTTTACGGTATTCAGATAACATATTCCCGAAACTATCCTCATACTGTGAACACTAACTTTCTGTGCTTGTAGCACAATATACTAATTTCATAGCCATATAGTTTTGTTTTTTGTTTTTTCAATCATAATATTTGAATTCAATCTTCAAATGTTTTCAATTATTAAGCCGTGTCCACACTAAACAAATGTTTGACATACATGTTCGGCAAACATGTTTGTTGAAGGGATCAGGGACAAACATTTTTAAAAAATTGGTCAATCATTGTTTGTCAAACAAAAAATAATTACTGTCCAAACATTTTCAGTTTTTGCTGAGGAACATAAAACCTGCTCTCCCCACTCAATATTTTGTTTGGTGATTCGTCCACACTGGCCACGAGCAAACATAATAAAATCTGCCCAAACTGTTTCAACAAACATGTTTGTCGAATATTTGTTCAGTATGGACCTAGAGAGCAATTGGAAAACTTCGAATTTGCTGAGAAAGGAAACCAAAAATGAATAATGAAGATAATATAGTCAAAGTGTCCTACATTCTTATACTTTCGTCTTTGAAATTCAAATTCAAATTATATATTTGCATTTTCATCCGTTTACAATATTATTTACAACATTTAAAGAATTTCTGCATTGTCAGCATACAGAATTCAACATATATTAAGTTTTATAAATCACAAATTCATAAAATACATAATAAGACACTAAAACTATTGTATTATGAATTATGATTATTCCAATCTTTTTGATAGTATACTGTGGGTTGCATATTTTCTCAGTTTTTGCAAAAAAGAAGAATCATTCTCTTGGCAGTTCAAACAAATTTCTGTCTATTGTATAGGTACCGTACAGATACAAGCAATTTATACGTATATGGTGTGTTAAAATGTTACATGTAATCCAAATAAATAACAATAAACATATTTCTTCAAATTATAATTATAGTAATTCACTACTACCATAGAGAAATAATAGCATAAATAGATATCCCATGGTATAGGGCGTTTATGTCGCAACTTTCACTGTTATCTCAAGCCGATTATTGTCGATTTTTACTGTTTTGACCGAGTAATAGTATATGAACGGCACAATATGAGAAACTACCAGCGCCATAAAGCTTCACAGGAAAGAACTACGTGGACTATCGGCATGAGATAACAGTAAAAGTTGCGACATAAACGCCCTATGCCATGGGATATCTACTTATGCTATTGTTTCTCTATGCTACTACCTTTTATCTGTATGTGTGAACACTAAATTAACTGAGTACCGTAGGTATGTAGTTGTGGAAGAGATACTGTGGTATAGTGAGGTCCACGTTGTAATAGCAGTGAAGATAAAAGAAGAACGTTGCCGATCCTCTGTCTTGTCTTGCTTGGTGAAATATAATTGATTATTTTAAACGAGAATTAACAGTAGTTAATATTACATTAATAGACCTGTAGGCTATCAGCTACCGTCTATAGAGGTATAGACAGTAGCTGATACAGGTTTATTGATGTAATATTAACTACTGTTAATTCAGTCTATAGGCTATATGTGATATAGACGGTAGCTGATAGCCTGATACAGGTTTATTGATGTAATATTAACTACTGTTAATTCTCGTTTAAAATAATCAATTATATTTTACTAAGCAAGAAATTATATTTTTCAATTATTTAATAATGAATTCCTATAACTGAGATCAAATATTTTGTTAGTTAATTAACATTATTCTACATTGTTGAAAGACAATCTGGCAACAGAGCAAAAATAAAGCGAGAAAAAGATTCTCTTAAGGCAATACCATTGCTAATCAAACACTGCCATTATAATGTGGACCTCACCATAGCTATATCAATACTGAATCACATGGTCTATGTGCCGGTTGCACAAAAGTCGGTTAAATTTTACCACAATCAGAGAAGGCTATTTTGAAGAAAGGCCTTCTCTGATTGGTTCTCGTGAAATTGATCACAATTTAAATTTAACCGACTTTCGTGCAACAGGTACCATACGGTACTCTTTTCATTCAACTGTAAATTAATTTTATTCAAGAAACTAAACATTGATAATTTTCAATTTTTCTTGTAATATGTTATTATTCTTTTCAATCATCTATACTATAATAAAGGAAAGAACTGGCTTATATACGTACAGGATAGGATGTTTATGTTTGAGCCATCATCACGTCTGGACTACTGGACTGATCAACATGAGATTCTTCATATGGATTCTTAATCAAACGAGGATGGTTATAGGCCTATTTTCAATTCTTCAAGATTTCATCAGTCAAGTTTGTCAAGTTTTACAATAGACCCTTCGGAGCACGGGTTACCTGCTAGTTTTCAATATTTTTATATAACAGTAGAATGATATAATTATCGTTTTTTATTCTCATGAAATAAGAAAAAGAATCAATGGGATATCTGTTTCAATTGTTCTAGAATGATCAGTACACAATCAAATAGTTAAAACCAATATGTTTTCATCTTGGAATAATGATTCTCGATTATTATTCCTGATCATGTCAAGAGTTATTCTAGAAGTTTCATTCGTCTCATCTGCATAAAAATTAACTGAGTTGACAACAAATGAGAGAAACTAAGGAAAAATTATCTACCTACATCAATAACTGTTTATAGTGAGGTCCACGTTATAATGGCACTGTTGATTAGCAATTGTATTGCTATCCTTGTCTATCATTCGAGAAAGCTGATAGCACTATCCTTTTCCAGCTCCACAACGTTACCAGATCCGTTTTTAACAATGTAGAAATATACTTGATTAAGGCCACGCTGTTCTCCTATCTTCATTCACTGCCATTATAACGTGGACCTCACTATAGACGGTGGCATGCCAAATGACCGATTCCCGTTTGGTCGAAATTATTATTTTGTCGCAAAAGATCAAAAATTGAAGAATCCCAAATGGTAGAATTGAAACTTGTATTTTCTAAATGGTCAAATCCCAAATGATCGAAAAATTTCAATAGTAATCCCATTTGGCCGAAAATCTCAACTTTCGCAAAAGGTCGAAGATTTGATTTTCTCATCTAACCGATTCTCAAACAGTCATGTCCCATTTGATAGAAAAACTTTGTAGTTCGTCGCAAATGGTCGAATCCTATTTGGTAGAAAAGTTTTATAGTTTGTCGCAAATAGTACAGTAATATGGAATGTTATTCAAAAATTTCTTAATAAATAAATTCATTTATTAGGCTATAATTTATAAATTAATAAATAATATTGAAACCAACATGGCAAACTCCCATTTTCCTATTCTTTGTTCCTTCTCGTCGTTATGGAATGATTTCTTTCATGAAAAAGTTTTGATTAATTCAATCAATCTATTTTTTATGCCAAAAATACTTGAGATGAAATATACATAAACTCGAGAAAATAGTTATTTGTATATCTAGAGTGAAGAGTACTGTTTTTTCTCCCTGAGGGAGAAGTTTGAAGCCCGAGGTGAAGCCGAGGGCAACAATTATTATCCTGAGGGAGAAAAAAAAATTCTTCACTCCGTGATATACGCAACATTTTTCCTCCACCTACATTTTTATAAGAACTGCAAATAAGATAATTTTTTAAAACGTATGTGACCAAACAATATGTTACAACATAATCTAAAACGTAAACAGCTGGGCTGGCTTGTAATCACAGTTCTCCGCCGACTGCGCTATGCGCTATCTGTCGGCAAAAGCTGTAACAACAATGGCCGCCAAAACTACAACTATGATGAAGTTCCCGTTTCAAATTTGATTAGTTAATAAGGAATATTTGTTGGCTGGTATTTTGGTAACATGGAATAAAAAAATATTTATAAATTTTTCTAGTATAGTGCTATGAAGTTTGTAATAATTCTAGCATACAAACATAAATTTCATATATTGATCAAATGTCTGGTTGAGGTATTGCATTTAGTTGGTTTAATGACTACTCTATATGCTTCCTCATCTGAGCTTAGACCTTCTAACCTATTTCAAATGTACGTTTTTTAAATAGAGATGCTTCCCATGTTATTTAAATGGAGTTACTTTTACGCTCTAGGGAGTTTTCCTGTTTTTTCCTCCCGAGAGCGAAGAAGTGACACTTTAGTATTATGTTCCAGGGAGTAAAGTAAGCACTTTAGACAGGAGGTGGAGGAAAATACAATGTTAGATCAATCAGATACTCACTTTATCAACTGATATTACTCTTACATTAACAAAATATCCTTGCATTCAATTTCACTGGGACTAAACATTTTTGATGTAACAATAGAAAGTAACTCCAATCAAAACCTATGTTGTCCTGCACATTGGTTTTCATTTTTGAAATACTTCCCAATTTTAATATTGTGTTTGACTACTCAGCTTCTTTGTATAAAGAATGTTCCCAAAGGAATACGCCGTTTTCATCAACTGGAAAGAAATAAAATTATTTTTGTAATTTCAGATGTTAGAATTTGTTAAAAACTGCAATTAACCAACTGTTATAATATCATAATTAATAATATTGATTCTAATATCCAATGAAAGCTATATTAATAGAACTATAAGGACTTCCGCTACTAGAAATATTGACTTTTGAGCTAAATAGTAAATAGCAGTAGAAAATTTGTTGAGTGAAACTGTCCAAAAAACTGTGCCCAGTCCGGGAATCGAACCCGGTACCTCTCAGTTGCCGGTTTACCTCTTCGCCCACCAGGGACTCTCTGAACATCCTCACACAATGATTAGGTTAATCAAATTTATGTTAATTTTTAGAAATTTCTGTTAACAAATTGCCAGAACATTATAATAATAATTCGAATACGGTATTCAATGAAAACTATATGAATAGGATTAAGGACTTTTACTATTTTTGGACAGTTTCACTCAACGAATTTCCTTCTGTTATTTCTTCAATCAATATTTGCAGAATGCATAGCTATTTGAATTGAAGATGCTTGAAAATTGTAGCCGCCAATATGTTGGCGGCAACAAAAATTGATACTATTTGATGAATAATACTCATCAACTAAGAGAAAAGGTATTGATGGTTTTCTTGATTTTTGGAAAGTCAGACAGCTTATGATTTAATTTTCAGTAAAACTGATTTATATTATAATAACTGTAGTTGTGACTTCACGTTCATAATTCAGCGTTTGTGCCTAGTGAAAAGTTGTCTGTATATTTTTGGCTTCAAAATTTTCTGAAATAATTTATTCAAAGTGCGGTGATATTAAGTGCAATATTTGACTATAATTTGGTATTTCAAACATTATAAATTCAAAATTTCCAGCTCATATATATTTTTGGACAGAAATAGAACTTCAACTTTCCTCAGTAAGAACCTATTTTTTCGGACATTTTATTATTTACCAAAATTTGGGAACAGAATAGTTTTGGGCTATGCCTGTTCTATCCTGATCATATCCATTATGATTTGTAATTGTATGAACAAATAAATAAATAATACTAGGTGGAAAAGTTGAAGCTTATTCAAGTGTTTAGTCTGTAACGGTTTGTTACACCATGTTCTCTAAAAGTTGGTGATATGACTAGGTGGAACAATATTCGTATCTCTCCACCAACAAAACTCATTCGATAAATAAAATAAATTTTCTATCCAATAAATAAAATGATATGGGGATTCTTATATAGTGACTATTGAATTATATAGATTGAAGTCTCAAGAAATGCTTGATCACTTGCTGCTATCCATCAACAATCGATAATCAAAGTTTAATGATGCATTAGATTCAATGAGTGCCGGTTGCACAAAAACCAGTTAAATTTTAACCGTGATTAAATTCATAATAACCAATCAGAGAAGGCCTTCTTTATAAGACAGCTTCTCAGATTGGTTCTCATGTAATTAATCACGATTAAAATTTAACGGCTTTTGTACAACCGGCAATAAGTGTCTTAGAAACCTGGCCCTAGTCTGCTAAACAATAAAATTATCACTCAACTTCAAATTTCAAGAATCTCTGTTCTACTCTCTTATTGGTAGCACTTAGTAATGTTCATGATTCACATTATACTCAGACACAATTATCCAACTATTGTAAACTGGATGTTTGATGTTGAGTACTGACATCTTTGAATGACATATAGTTGAGCGTGTAGACGCCAAAGGGCCGCATTTCGATGTCGACGTTGGCTCGGGTCATCATGATGTCTCAATTTCTTCGTTAGGTCTGGTAAGTCGCGCTCGAGACTCCGAGCAGGTAGGATCAGTGCACAAAAGACGAAGCAGTAATAGAGGAGAAGAAGAAGAAGAAGAAGAAGAAGAAGAAGAAGAAGAAGACGGCCAGGGGGATGAGCACAATGAACCGTGCGCGCACCCTTCGGTCAGGCAAGGCCACCCACCCGGTACCGCGCAAGCAGAATAGGCCCACCCTACAGGACAGCTCCTCACCTCGTCCATCAACCTCCATGGTGAAGAGGGCGGAGGACAACCAGGCAGGCAGGGTTGAGCAGAGGCGCTCCCCCAACACCACTCCACTAACAACGAATCTAACGGTCGCCCAGGCCACCCAGGCAGAAGAAGGCGAGCAGGAGGGTTCCCCCAACTCTTCCCCATCCACCAACCGTGTTCAGCCCACCCAGGCTAGAGAGGTCGAGCAGGAGAGCTCCCTCGCATCATCGCCAACTAGAGTGGACGAGGCCACCCAGGACGACGAGGGCTTCACTCTCTACACAAAAAGGAGAAGAAGGGTGAGTCAAGATTCTAACTCTAAAAGTATTAACAGTGTGCCCACGCGCTTTTTTCCTCCATTAGTTTTTAGAGCCCCTAAAAACTGGTCGGTTCTAGCTTCAGAGTTAAAGCAACATCTGAAATCAGAGATAGTTATTACCTTGAAAGGTAATAACTACTCTCTAAAAACGTCCTCTGAGGAGGATTTCAAATCAGTCAAGTCTCTCCTTCAGAGAGAAAAGATTGAGTTCCACACCTTCAGCTCTGAACGTGACTCAGAACTGAAGGTAGTTCTTCGTGGCCTTCACTGGTCACATAACCCAGCTGACCTGGCTGAAACTCTGAAAGAAGCTGGGTTCAACATCTCAAGTGTTACACCTATTAACAGTCGTGGGAGGCCTTATAGTCTCTTCATAATCAAACTTAAAAAAGAGGGAGATTTTAAAAAAATCTACTCTCTTAGCAGCCTGTTCTGCATCAAGGTTCAAGTTGAGCCTTACAAACCCAAACCAAGCATTCCTCAATGCTTCAATTGCCAGCGATATGGCCACAGTTCAGTGAATTGTTTCCACACACCACGTTGTGTTAAGTGTGGAGACAACCACAAGGCAAGTGATTGTAAGAGAGATCTTCAATCAGAGAAGCCCCGTTGTGTGAATTGTCAAGGAGCTCACACAGCCAACTACAGAGGGTGTCCAACACACCAGGCTCAAATTAACAGGCTGCCAGCCAAAAAATCGACTGTCTCACAACAGTCGACTTCCGTGCAGCCTCCAGTCGCGGAACGGCGGCCGAGAGAGGCGAGAGTGGCCGATCCAGCCTCACTCTCCTACTCGGCGGCCGTTCAGGGGGCTACAGGGAATAGTCCGAGTCCCCCACCCCCTCCCCGTAGTCACAAAGTGACAAAAGTATTCATCAAAGAACGACCAGTGATAGTGAAAAATAAATTTCCATCACCCCCAGTGGAAAGGGTTCCCTCCTCACCTATTATAAATATTCGAGAGAACTTCCCCTCCCTCCCTTCCCAAACAAAAACACCACCTTCAGTGGAGTCAAACTCGGGAAGTTCACAACCTCCCTCCTCACAATCTCAACAGGGACAGGGAGGTCTACTGAGCTTTCTGAGCTCAGAAAAATTCGTTCAATGGGTGGTAAGTACCCTACCACGTCTCATCAATGCCTTGAACATTGGTGAAGCCATTGCCATTCTTATTAGTGCACTCCCCTCCCTGTTGAACTAAAATGAATAATTTCAAAATTATTTCATTCAATGCAGATGGATTAAGACACAAAATAGACGAACTTCGTCACTTTCTTAGTGATCTGGATATAGATGTGGCTCTTATTCAGGAAACACAAATGCCAACTACTATTCCAATTAAATTCCCCTCATACCACTGCCTTCGCTACGACCGCCTCCCTAATGAGCTTAATCAAACCCATGGTGGTGTAGCCCTTCTAATACACAGAAGACACTCGTTCTGTGTACACACACTCCCATCCATACCAGATATGCATTTAATAGAGCATCGAACAAATGCTCTCAACTACTTAAACTACATCGCCTCCAATCCTGGGAAGAGTATCTCACCTCTTTGCCACCCAACTCAGCCTGGCAAGCTACCCGTAAACTTCTCAGGAAAAAACCTCCAAACTCTCCACTTGAGGGCCCAAATGGGCTAATCTTCTCAGACCAAGAGAAAGTGGATGAGTTTGCCTCCCATCTAGAACTCCACTTCTCAAATCCACCCGTCCCTCATAGTCAAGAGCTCGGCACCCACTTTAGAAAAATAGTTGACAGTGTTTTAGTAACAGTGCAAGACCCCACCCCAAATAATCTCTCACCTTTTACAATGGGAGATATAACAAATGCACTTAAAAATACAAATCCAAAAAAGGCCCCAGGTCTTGATGGTATTTCTGGAAAGGCCATCTTAAATGCGCCTCCAGAGCTAGCCCAACACCTGCTTGTAATTTTCAACTCCATTCTGAACACCCAACACTTCCCCTCAGAATGGAAAAAGAGCAAATTATTCCTGCTCCTAAAGCCAGGAAAACGCTCCACCCTACCATCCAGCTACAGGCCAATCTCCATACCCTGCTTTTTCTCAAAGCTTTTTGAGAAAATGTTTCTGGAGAAACATATAAGAGATACATTAGATAGTGTGATAAGGCCAGAGCAGTTTGGATTTCGTGCAGGTTGTTCAACAACACTGCAACTAATGAAATTCTGCTCTCAGTTATCAGATTCTTTCAACAAGAAAGAGCACGTGGCTGCAGTCTTTATAGACTTCAAAGCAGCCTTCGACACTGTGTGGCTGGATGGACTACTCTATAAACTTTCATCTGTCTTTCCACCTTCAACAATAAGACTCTTCAAGTCATACCTTACTAATAGGTATTTCGAAGTTCACAACCAAACCCCATCTTCAGTAAACTCTTCAGCTCTCACCCCAGCAACAGCAGGTGTCCCCCAAGGATCTGTGCTTGGACCTATCCTCTACTCCTTCTTCATCAATGACATGCCATCTCTACCTTCAGTTCAAACAAGTCTATTTGCTGATGACACCACATTCCACTCGAGCAGCATGAATCTGAATAGGGCGGCCAGGAATGTTCAAGAGCAATTAAACCTGCTTACATCCTGGTGTTCATCCTGGAAGGTAGAGATAAATCCAACTAAATGTGTGGCTGTCGCCTTTTCCCGAAAACTCAAACTTCCTCCCACTCTCAAAATCCATGGCCACGCCCTGCCATGGTCCCATACCGTCAAGTACCTAGGTGTAACTCTGGATAGAACACTCACTTTCAAACAACACATTAAAGTGAAAATTCAACACTGTCGTGTGCTGTTTGTACAACTATTCCCCCTACTTGTCACCCCTTCACTCCCCCTGAAATTTCGGCTGCTCATATTCACAGCCATCATCAGAGCATACCTGACCTATGCCGCCCCAGTCTGGTTCCCATATCTATCGAAGACCAATAGAAAACGTCTATTTGGCCTTCAAAACAGACTCATCAGAACCATCTGCAACTTTCACTACACAGTGAATAATAGGTTACTCTATGAATATGCCAGTACCCCTCAATTACTCAACTTCATTCAGCTCACATCTCGAAAGCTTCATGATACAGCTTCTATCTCGTGGCGTACATCAATAAGGCAGATGTACGAAATACCACGACCACCTCAAACCCACAAGCCACTCCCATTTCAACAATGGTGGCCTGATTGACAGTTAGCAGTTCGTGCCAGCAGCTGATTGTCAGTCAGCCACTGTTCACAGTATTCCATTCCCTAGGAGAGAACCCTTCTCCATTACCACTTCTCCCAAAAAAGTAGACTTGGCAGGAAAAAAAAAAAAAAAAAAAAAAAAAATCATATATATATACATATATACATATTTTATACATATTATAACTTTGAAAATTAAATGGAAATCGAACTAGATTAGTATATCAGATATTGATTAATATTAGAAAAAGGAAAATTAGAGAATAATAGAAAAATGCACTTAAAAATACAAATCCAAAAAAGGCCCCAGGTCTTGATGGTATTTCTGGAAAGGCCATCTTAAATGCGCCTCCAGAGCTAGCCCAACACCTGCTTGTAATTTTCAATTCCATTCTGAACACCCAACACTTCCCCTCAGAATGGAAAAAGAGCAAATTATTCCTGCTCCTAAAGCCAGGAAAACGCTCCACCCTACCATCCAGCTACAGGCCAATCTCCATACCCTGCTTTTTCTCAAAGCTTTTTGAGAAAATGTTTCTGGAGAAACATATAAGAGATACATTAGATAGTGTGATAAGGCCAGAGCAGTTTGGATTTCGTGCAGGTTGTTCAACAACACTGCAACTAATGAAATTCTGCTCTCAGTTATCAGATTCTTTCAACAAGAAAGAGCACGTGGCTGCAGTCTTTATAGACTTCAAAGCAGCCTTCGACACTGTGTGGCTGGATGGACTACTCTATAAACTTTCATCTGTCTTTCCACCTTCAACAATAAGACTCTTCAAGTCATACCTTACTAATAGGTATTTCGAAGTTCACAACCAAACCCCATCTTCAGTAAACTCTTCAGCTCTCACCCCAGCAACAGCAGGTGTCCCCCAAGGATCTGTGCTTGGACCTATCCTCTACTCCTTCTTCATCAATGACATGCCATCTCTACCTTCAGTTCAAACAAGTCTATTTGCTGATGACACCACATTCCACTCGAGCAGCATGAATCTGAATAGGGCGGCCAGGAATGTTCAAGAGCAATTAAACCTGCTTACATCCTGGTGTTCATCCTGGAAGGTAGAGATAAATCCAACTAAATGTGTGGCTGTCGCCTTTTCCCGAAAACTCAAACTTCCTCCCACTCTCAAAATCCATGGCCACGCCCTGCCATGGTCCCATACCGTCAAGTACCTAGGTGTAACTCTGGATAGAACACTCACTTTCAAACAACACATTAAAGTGAAAATTCAACACTGTCGTGTGCTGTTTGTACAACTATTCCCCCTACTTGTCACCCCTTCACTCCCCCTGAAATTTCGGCTGCTCATATTCACAGCCATCATCAGAGCATACCTGACCTATGCCGCCCCAGTCTGGTTCCCATATCTATCGAAGACCAATAGAAAACGTCTATTTGGCCTTCAAAACAGACTCATCAGAACCATCTGCAACTTTCACTACACAGTGAATAATAGGTTACTCTATGAATATGCCAGTACCCCTCAATTACTCAACTTCATTCAGCTCACATCTCGAAAGCTTCATGATACAGCTTCTATCTCGTGGCGTACATCAATAAGGCAGATGTACGAAATACCACGACCACCTCAAACCCACAAGCCACTCCCATTTCAACAATGGTGGCCTGATTGACAGTTAGCAGTTCGTGCCAGCAGCTGATTGTCAGTCAGCCACTGTTCACAGTATTCCATTCCCTAGGAGAGAACCCTTCTCCATTATAACTTTGAAAATTAAATGGAAATCGAACTAGATTAGTATATCAGATATTGATTAATATTAGAAAAAGGAAAATTAGAGAATAATAGAAAAATAAATAAATAAATAAGAATAAATAAAGATAAAATTGCCAAGCTCTACTGAAGGTCTTATATATCAGGAACCCCCAACTTCAGCACTGTTATTACTTTGAGCAGTCATAGAGCTCCATAGCTCAAGACACTGCCGAGTTAGGGTGCAATGACTCACCCTAACATGTTCCACCAGTAGTAGTAGTAGGTCTGGTATTATAAGGATCGTGATGATGATAAGTCGAGATCCTTTCTTATTGTGAATTGTTCCCATAGTCAGAATAGTTCAATATTATTATTGACCGAGCGAAGTGAGGTCTAAGATTCAAGTCGACGGTTTGGCATTTCTCTTAATGTTTAAATGTTTGAATGTTTGAATGCTTGAATGTTTGAATGTATGAATGTTTAAATGTTTAAATGTTTAAATTTTCAAATTTTTAAATTTTTGAATGTTTCAATTTTCAAATTTTCAAATGTTTAAATTTTTAAATGTTTAAATTTTTAAATTTTTAAATTTTTAAATTTTCAAATTTTTAAATTTTTAAATTTTTAAATTTTTAAATTTTTAAATTTTTAAATTTTTAAATTTTTAAATTTTTAAATTTTTAAATTTTTAAATTTTTAAATTTTTAATTTTTAAATTTTTAATTTTTAAATTTTTAAATTTTTAAATTTTTAAATTTTTAAATTTTTAAATTTTTAAATTTTTAAATTTTTAAATTTTTAAATTTTTAAATTTTTAATTTTTAAATTTTTAAATTTTTAAATTTTTAAATTTTTAAATTTTTAAATTTTTAAATTTTTAAATTTTTAAATTTTTAAATTTTTAAATTTTTAAATTTTTAAATTTTTAAATTTTTAAATTTTTAAATTTTTAAATTTTTAAATTTTTAAATTTTGAAATTTTGAAATTTTTAAATTTTGAAATTTTTAAATTTTCAAATTTTTAAATGTTCAAATGTTTAAATGTTGCACATTTACGGCGAAACGCGGTAATAGATTTCCATGAAATTTGACAGGTATGTTCCCTTTTTAATTGCGCGTAGACGTATATACAAGGTTTTTGGAAATTTTGCATTTCAAGGATGATATAAAAGGAGAAAGGAGCCTCGTCCTTTATACGCCAATATTCGAGTAGTAATCTGGTGTGGCGCACTCACACAACTTTCCTTGCCATTATGAAAATTGATCAACTGACACTAGTGTTCAGGCGCATCTCAAGTCTACTATTCAAAGCTCTAAGCCAGCTGGTGACAGGACAATAACGCTGCAGACCCACGGAATCTGCTATCTCTTCATAATGAATGATTTGATAGAATCAACAGTTGCCAACAGTTAGCAATTTAATAATCTTATTTTCTCGTACTTCGAGCTTATTTTCAATTTAAAGTGGAAATGTTACTAAACGTTAATTGTAGAGATTTTTATGCTCAATCTTTTCCACTTGAATTTTTTTGTTTAAATTGGAAAAAAATTAATTTAAAAATTTAATTTTTTTGTTTAAAGTGAAAATGTTACTGACCATTTATTGTAGAGATTTTTATGCTCAATCTTTTCCTCTTGAATTTTTTTGTTTAAATTGTATCTGAAGCTTGATAATTGGGAATCTAAAATCAAACTTTGCATTGATGGGGCGGATCTCCTGGAATTTTTACAGTATTATTGTAAATAATACAGTGGTATTCGATAGAGCTTATCAATGACTTTTTTAGGTATAAATTTGATTAAAATCGTTGGAGCAGTTTTTGAGAAAATCGCGAAAAACCCTATTTTTGACAACATTTTCGCCTTTTTATCCGCCATCTTGAATTGCATTTGATCGAAATTGTTTGTGTCGGATCCTTATAATGTGAGGACCTTAAGTTCCAGATTCCAAGTCCCTAACATTCCGTTAATTGGGAGATGAGATATCGTGTACACAGACGCACATACACTCATACACACACACACACACACACATACAGACTAATACCCAAAAACCACTTTTTTGGACTCAGGGAACCTTGAAACGTATAGAAATTTAGAAATTGTGGTACCTTGATTTTTTTCGGAAAGCAATACTTTCCTTCCGATAATTCCGGTAATAGGGCAAGGAAAGTAAAAATCAGACTATAGAATTATTCATCATAAATCAGCTGACAAGTGATTACACAGATGTGTGGATAAGCCAGTCTACTGTATTTCCATAAGGTCTATAGTTTCAATCAAGTACTTGTGGATGAGAATACTGCTTGAGGTCTACTGTTCACAGAACTACTAGTTATTATTATTATTATTATTATTGTTTATTTCTTATGCTGCGTTTAAACCAAATTTATTGACAAAATTTTACTTTCCTTGCCCTATTACCATAGGTAAGGAAAGTATTGCTTTCCGAAAAAAATTAAGGTACCCCAATTTCTAAATTTCTATACGTTTCAAGGTCCCCTGAGTCCAAAAAAGTGGTTTTTGGGTATTGGTCTGTATGTGTGTGTGTGTGTGTGGTGTGTGTGTGTGTGTGTGTGTGTGTGTGTATATGAGTGTATGTGCGTCTGTGTACACGATATCTCATCTCCCAATAAACGGATTGACTTGAAATTTGGAACGTAAAGTCCTTACAATATGAGGATCCGACACGAACAATTTCGATCAAATGCAATTCAAGATGGCGGCTAAAATGGCGAAAATGTTGTCAAAAACAGGGTCTTTCGCGATTTTCTCGAAAACGGCTCCAACGATTTTGATAAAAGTTATACCTGAAATGGTCATCGATAAGCTCTATCAACTGCCACACAGTCCTATATCTGTAAAAATTCTAGGAGCTCCGCCCCATCTATGCAAAGTTTGATTTTAGATTCTCAATTATAAGG
Organism: Nilaparvata lugens; assembly: GCF_014356525.2. Classification (NCBI taxonomy): domain Eukaryota; kingdom Metazoa; phylum Arthropoda; class Insecta; order Hemiptera; family Delphacidae; genus Nilaparvata; species Nilaparvata lugens. The sequence goes on from NC_052512.1 coordinate 29,986,469, forward strand.
CTTCGGATACAATTTAAACGAAAAAATTCGAGTGGAATAGATTGAGCTTGAGAATCTCTACAATTAATGTTTAGTAACATTTTCACCTAAAATTAAAAATTTATTTATTTATTTATTTATTTACAACAATATGGGAGCACACGGGAAAACCCAAAAATTGCTCCCCAATCAAAAAAATTACAATAAGCACTTTACAAAAAAACTTAAAAATAGAGAGAAAGACATAAGGAAAAAACTATTTCATATTTGTGAAGAGAAAAAAATGTGATGAGAATCTAAATATCTTCTTCTTAAGGTGCCTGTCCGTTTCGAACGTTGGCGATCATATTGGCTATGATGACTTTGTTAGTTGCGCTCCGGAACAATTGAATGGAGGTTTTTCCAAACCAGGCTCTCAGGTTGGCCAGCCAGGATATTCTTCTTCGACCTGGGGCTCTCCTGCCTTCTATTTTGCCCTGCAGTATGGTCTGCAATAGCTCATATCTGCCCCTATTGCGCATTATGTGGCCCAAGTATTGCAACTTCCTGAATTTTATTATGTTAACCAGTTCTGGGGCCATATTCATCCTCCTCAACACCTCCTGATTGGTAATTCTATCAGTCCATGGTATCCTCAGGATTCTCCTATACAGCCATAACTCAAATGCTTGGAGCTTTGCTACTGTGCTTTGCTTTAGAGTCCATGATTCAACACCATACAACAGTACTGAATACACATAGCACTTCAGTAATCGAATCTTCGTATGCAAGGTGAGGTCATGGCTCTTGAAAACAGACCCCATTGTTATGAAAGCACTTTTGGCTTTTGCAATCCGACACCGGATCTCCTGAGAATTATCCCATGACTCATTAATCATAGTTCCAAGGTAGGTGTATTGTGTGACCCTATCAATTTTCGTCTGACCAATGTACAGCTCTGCTCCTTGGATGTCATCTTTACTAATGATCATGAGCTTTGTTTTGGCTGAGTTTATATCAAGTCCATAGGTTTTACTAGTTTCTGCAATCCTATCCATCAGCTTTTGCAGGCCCTCTATGGAATCAGAGAACACAATGGTATCATCAGCATAGCGTAAATTGTTAAGCTTCTCTCCATTGATTGAGATACCTTCATTCATATATTCAAGTGCTTCTCTGAAAATGTGCTCTGAATATAGGTTGAAAATGATAGGTGATAGTATGCAACCTTGTCTAACTCCTCGCAGGATCTTCACCTGTTCTGTATGTTCTCCATCTACTCGGAGAACAGCTGATTGATTCCAATATAAGTTGGCTATAATTGATAGGTCTTTTCCATCAATCCCAGTTCTTCTCAAGACATCTATCATTTTCTCATGTTGAACACGGTCGAAGGCCTTCTTGTAATCAATCAGACATGCAAAAACATTACAACCCACATCTCTGCATCTTTGAAACAGAATCTGCACACCAAACAGAGCTTCCCTTGTTCCCACAGCCTTTACAAAACCAAATTGATTGGGTGAAATTCGCTCTTCACATATGTTATAAATTCTTTTGTGAATGACTTTTAAAAACAATTTAAGCATGTGACTCATCAAACTTAATGTTCGGAAGTCTCCACAGGCTTTTGCACTTGACTTCTTTGGAATTGCAATGAACTCTGACTCCAGCCATTGATTTGGGATTTTTCCTGTTGAGTATATGTGGTTGAAAATTTTGGTTATTGTCTTCATATTTTCTTCATCCATTAACTTCAACAATTCAATGGATATTTCATCCGGTCCCGTTGCCTTTCCATCCTTCATCTGCTTCATAGCCGCCTTCACCTCTTCCAATAGAATCTTCGGTCCAGTGTCATCTTCAAAGACAGGCTGCTGTGCTCTGAGGTCATGGAATAAATCCTTTAAATATTGCTCCCACACCTTCTTCCTCTCATCCTTATCAATCACCAAATTGCCGTGTACATCCGCTAACCGACCACTTTTGTTAAAAAAGAACTTCCCAGCCACTTCCTTTACTTTACGATGGACATTGAAGCTATCATAGCGACTTTGATATAGCTCTATCTCCTGACACTGTTCAACCTTTTCTCTCTCCTTGGCCTCCCTGATCTTTCTTCTAATGATAGTATGGATCCTTCTATACTCAACAAGATTGTCTTTGTGACTCTTCCTCAGTTCCATAAGCTCCAGTAATCTAAATATACTGAAAACTTAATATACTAAATACTAGATACTATACTTTTATTATACTGTACTAGAAACCATTTACAATATGAGAAAATAATGAGAGGAGAATCAAGAAAATACAAATAACATTCCAATAATGAGATAAATGATAACAGAGCTAAGAATGAAAGGAAGTCATCTACTAAATATGGTACTCTATGTAAGTTGATGAGGTCTAGCGTGGGAAAAATAGGTGTCACATTGGGTGGAGCCGCTTACATGCCTTCTTGAACTGACTGGGATTCATATGAAAAAGGTCTAGGTGAAAACTATGGTAATTATAAAGATTCATCATGCGGTTGATTGGAGAATTGAAGTGACTATTGGAGTTGCATTGGGGAGGAAGAAAACTGAAGACACATATATATTCAGCAATGAAAGGAGGTAGGTTGATTGGACACGGTTGTTCAATATATTATATAGGAACAAAAGCAATTTACAGCTCCTAGATGCTTCCAGGGATTGAATATCAAATATGGCTCTTAGGTTAGCTGTGAGAAAATTGAAAGGACAGAACATTTTAAAACGCTTGAAATATACAAACCTTAGAAATTTACTTTGAATTCTTTCTAATTCCAGCTCATGAGAGGCGAGATATGGATGCCATACTTCAGAGCAGAAGTTTAATAAACTTCTGATAAGTGTCCTATATAATAGAATAAGAATATTGTGATTATCAAATTGAGAGCAGGTTCTCCGAATGAATCCAATCTGTTGACATGCTCTGGAACATAAACTTCTCACATGATGATTGAAATTGAGCTCAGGATCAAAAATTACACCAAGGTCTTTAAAATGGTCCACTCTCTTAATTATTTGGTTATTGATCCTATAGATGGGAGTTTGCGGATCTCTTTGTCTTGTGAAAGACAGCGTAGCACATTTACCAATATTAACTCTGAGCTGATTTCTCAAGCACCAATCAAAAATTACTTTGGCTTGCTTCCACATATCAGGAAACGTGGATGTTTTCAGTGCTAGATTGAAAATGAACTCAAGCTAATAAACAAATAAACAAATCGGAGCAGCCCCTGATGACATACGGTGGAACCAAGTCTGGACCAACAGATCCATTACCTTTAAAGCTCCGTATAGAATTAACTATATCAGCCCTTGAGACAGAATTCAAGTGGAGAGGGGAGTGACCAATTGTGTCATCAAAAACTCCAGCATGATTGTCGCTTCTGTTGAAAACAGATGAGAAATAATCTGCAAACGCCTCTGGAATCTCAGTACCTGCGACAAAAGTATTATTCCATCTCATAAAATTCTCTGACCGCTTACCCTTTCGATTATTATTTATATAAGACCAGAAATTCCTCATGTCACCACCAATACTTGTCTGAACTGAATTCATATAAGCCTGATAAGCTTGAGAAATTTTAAGTTTCAAAGCAGATCTCAATCTTCTAAATTCCTCGTCGTGATAAGCAGAGACTCTCCTCTTTCGGGCACATTTCTCCTTCCGATTGATGTCTTGAATTATATCCCTAGTATACCACCGAGGGTACCTGCTAATCCGATCACCAGCGGCTCTTCTAGGAACACACAGGTCAAAACATGAGTAAACTATGTTATAGAAAACTTCAGTTGCCTCATTGACTTCTGAACATGAATAGACAGCGGTCCAATCAGCGTCTCTCAGAGATTCATACAAGCGAAGAAAATCAGCTCTCTTGAAAACATATTGAAATTTGTCATTTGATTCATCTCCGTGATCTGCCCTCATGTGAAGCAATGGAAAAGGAATGGAAAGCGTAGGATGATGGTTATCCTCGGGAACCAAACAGTCATCGCATCTTGAAACATTAACATGGAACGAGCTAAGAACCAAATCCAAAGTCTGATTATTACAATTGACAATTTCATTATAAGACTCTAAGCCCATCACCCCCATGAAAAGTCCCAATGCAGCTGCCAGACGAGACCCTCTACTGAAGTCAAAGTTAGAGCCACCTATTTCGGGAATATTCCAGTCACCAATGACTATTACATTGCTATTTGAAATTTCATTGAATGATTCGATCGATTCAAAATATCTAAGATAAGTCTCATAGGAAGTCGATGGTTTAAAATAAACAGCGTTGATGTAGTACGGATCTTTATTATTCAATAAAATCTTAATCCAGATAGATTCAAAAACCGGTGATGAAAATTCTGATAATAATACGGCCTTAAGAGAACTGCGAACAGCAACAAGTACTCCACCACCCCTCAACCCCTGATTACCAGACCTATCCCTGCGGAAGACAGTGTACCGCTCATCGAACAATTCCTCATTATGAATTCCATCGTACAACCATGTTTCAGTGAGAACAATTCCATCAGCATCACACTCTAAAACCTTCCGGAAAAAGCTTGGAACTTTGGAACGCAGACCTCTAACGTTTTGGTATAAGATATTGAAATCCAGTATTATGAGGAAAAAGAAAAAAACTGAACAAAAATAAGCTCGAAATTCGAGAAAATGTGATTATCCAATTGCAAACTGTTGGCAACTGTTGATTCTATTAAATGATTCACTATGAAGAGATAGCCGACCTCGTGTGTCTCCAGCGTTATTGCCCTGTCACCTGCTGGCTCAAATCTTTGAATAGTAGACTTGAGATGCGCGGGAACACTAGCGTCAGGTGATCAATTTTCATAACGGCAAGGAAAGTTGTGTGAGTGCGCCACACCAGATTTTTTATTTTCCCGTCCTTATAGATTCTATTAGATTAAACAGAGCTTAACAAACACATAATATTATGCATAATTATCATGCTATGCAATCTAAGCTATGTTCAATCTAATAGAATCTATAAGGATGGGAAAATAAACATTTTGTTAATAACTTTGGTGTAAATGCAGCTTAAGTGGTCATTTTTATGAATTGAATTTTATTTTTATTATTTAATTTTTTATTTTAATTTTTTGATAGTACGGTAGGTATCACAGGTAATACTAAATTGTGAATTGAAAACAATGAATATAAATTTGTGAAAAGATGTATAAATTTGAAAATGATTTGATTTGATTGTGCTGAGAAACGTACCTGGTTGAATACTCGTTGACCATTATGATAAGAGAAGAATGTAGCCAGGCCCACCACAATAAATGATACAGTAAAATTCACCCTTTTATTGAAATCATCGACCTGTAATCAAATTAAATTTCAGCTGATTTGAAATGGAAAATTTGATTCTACATAATATAATATTTACAACATATTCTATGTAACTCTTTTACAATCCTAGTAGAGAATTATTGACCATTACTAGTAGTTCTGTGAACAGTAGATCTCGCGCAGTAATAACGACGTCCCAAACCATAAGCACATCCACACTGATACACTAACTATTTATTTGATCAGAACATGCTTACACAAGATTTACTTATCATATAACGCTTTCCGGAATCTTGCGCGAGAAAACCAGAAGACATCTATAGTGAGGTCCACGTTATAATGACAGTATTTGATCAACTTTGGTTTTGCTATCCTTGTCTATCATTCGACAAAGCCGGTTGTACTATCCTTTTCTAGGTCCACAACGATGTCAATCATGTTTTTGACAGTGCAGAAATATAATTAATTAATGCAGAGAATCGGCATCACTATTCTTCTATCCTTATCCACTGCCATTATAACGTGGACCACCCTATAGGCGCCCAGACGAGGACGAGCAGCTATAAGTTCTTTGCATCCCATTCAATAGTGCATAAAAATTGCATTCAATGAGGCATGCAATTTATAGTCTACACAGCTGTTAATTTTTTACAAAGTTACATTGAGATATTGAATTGCATGCGTCATAGCATGCAATTTATAGTCAAATCGACAGCTGATTTATGATGAATAATTCTATAGTCTGATTTTTACTCTAATATTGACGTATGAAGGAGGCTCCTTTTTCCTCTTATATTATCCTTGAAATGCAAAATTTCCAAAAACCTTGTATATACGTCAACGCGCAATTTAAAAAGGAACATACCTGTCAAATTTCATGAAAATCTATTACCGCGTTTCCCCGTAAATGTGCAACATATAAACATATAAACATTCAAACATTTAAACATAAGGAGAAATGCCAAACCGTCGACTTGAATCTTAGAGCTCACTTCGCTCGGTCAATAATTTATCTTTAAAGCCTACGGTTATAAATTTTGTTCTTAAAATATCATTGTTTAGTGAATTTCCAGAAAACCGCCTTGAAAGTGTCACAACCATTCTTGAAAACCAATCGGTTTTTTCCATTGTATCAATCGGATTGAGCAGTTTGACTCGATCAGTGGTTGCGCTGATGAGCTATCGCTTAGACAAGGGTGGCCACTAATGACAGGACAAGTGTGTTGAACATGCATGTACATACATGCTCGTCATGCATGTTGTGTCATCAGCGATAAGGAACTAACAACATTTTTTGAGGTTGGGTCTTTATAAATTCGATTTTTTACTTTCCTTGCCCTATTACCATAGGTATAAGGAAAGAATTGCATAAAAAAGTAAGGTACACCAATTTCTAAATTTCTATATGTTTCAAGGTCCACTGAGTCCAAAAAGTGTTTTTTGGGTATTGGTCTGTATGTGTGTGTGTGTGTGTGTGTGTGTGTGTGTGTGTGTGTGTGTGTGTGTGTGTGTGTCAGTATCTCATCTCCCAATTGATGGAATGACTTGAAGTTTGGAATTCAAGGTCCTTACAATATAAGGATTTAAGCCAAAAACAGGGGTTTTCGCGATTTTCTCGAGAACGGCTTCAACTAAAATTGTCATTGATAAGCTCTATCAACGGCCACAAGTCCCATATCTGTAAAAAATCCAGGACTCCGCCCCATCAATGTAAAGTTGATTTTAAATAGGTACTCAATTATCAGGCTTCAGATACAATTAAAACAAAAAATTCAAGTGGAAAAGATTAAGCATAAAAATCTTAAGTTACCAGCTGTATAATAAACACGTCACCCTGTTATAAATATTGTGTACTGGTATTAAAACAGTAGTTTGGAGTTGAAGTTAGTGTATTTGATTTCCCTAGCGGAAGAGATCCATAGAAATCGATAGGAAAACTCTATTGATATCAATATATGCTCATGGATATCAATACGTGCTCATGGATATCGATAGAAATCCATGGATACCAATAGAAATCACGGTAAATACAGTCAATGAACTTATATTGATATCCCTACAAGTTTAGTGATATCAATAGAAGTTCATGGATACCAATAGAAATCACGTTAAATACAGTCAATGAACTTATATTGATATCACTGCAAGTTTAGTGATATCAATAGAAGCTCATGGATATCAATAGAAATCCATGGATACCAATAGAAATCACGGTAAATACAGTAAATGAACTTATATTGATATCACTACAAGTTTAGTGATATCAATAGATATTTCTTCATAGACTAATGTAATATTTCTGTTTCTGTGAATGTATTTTTTTGAGGAAATAAAAATTTGAAAAAAAAGAAAAAAAATAGGAGTTCATGGATATCAATACACATCACGGTAAATACAGTCAATGAACTTCTATTGATATCACTGTACGTTAAGTGATATCAATAGGTGCTCATGGATATCAATAGAAATAATGGTAAATACAGTCAACGAAAATCTATTGTTATCACTGGACTTTTAGTGATATCAATAAAAGTAAATGGGTATCATTAGAAGTAAATACAAACAAATAGAAATCATGGTAAATACAGTCAATGAGCTTCTATTGATTATATAAAATCTTCATTGATATCAATAAGGACCGATTTCTGAGCTCTCAGGATGATATTACCCATGTTAACACACGATGTGAAAATCACGTTTCTTCACGTGAATGAAAAGTGAAAATGTTAAAAGTGAAAATCAAACATTTTTTCAACTCTCAATTTAGGCTTTCTGACCAACAGTTCGGATGAAAAATCGAATTTCAACCCCTTTCTATCTGTTGCAAAATCGTTTACAACACACCGTTATCGAGATAAAAAAAATGTCATGCCAATTAAATTTTTGATGGAAAATTTTTTGAATTTTCCAAAAAAGTCTCACATTAAGCTTTCTGTTAATCAATTCGGGTATGGAAATGAATTTCCAGCACCTTTTGATGTAATTTTAAATGCAGTTACAAACTTGGTAGGTAGGTACTGTAATAATTTTGGCAGATTTTCAATTTTCCCGGAACAATGTATTTTTGATGACTGATTCGGGTGTAGAAGTGAATTTCAGGCACTTTTTGTCTCTTGCAAAAATCGTCTACAGGGCACTGTTAACAATATATAGACCTTTTCCGGTAATTTTAAATGCAGTTAAAAACTTAGTAATAATTTTGGCAGAATTTTTATTTTCCTGGAACAATGTATTTTTGATGAATGATTCGGGTGTAGAAGTGAATTTCCAGCACTTTTTGTCTTCTGCAAAAATCGTCTACAATGCACCGTTAACGATTTATAGACCTTTTGCGGTAATTTTAAATGTACCAGCTGTTTTAGAAAACCTATACAAATAATAATTATCACTTCCCTATCATTGAGAAACTGGAAAATACTGGAAAACAATTATTATTCATCTCATGAAAGAGAGTTGTTCATATTGCATTTATTAATTACTTGAAATTACAAAATAATTTACAATTTCTTTTAATTTAGCTTAGCTTATATTCCATCCTAAAATGGAAGATGGAAAGAATATGAAATTCTGTGTAATTCATTGTACATCGCATATTTCCTGGACCATCTATAAAGAATGTAGCCGAGACAAGGTTTAGCTGGCAAGTCGCGCTTTATTCAGATCACACAGATACACACAATACAATAAGATATAGATGGCACTACTTCAAGTAGGCGGCAAAATACAAATTTCTCCAACACTCCTCCTTGATTTAAATTTTTTATTATCAAAAGAAAAAAGTAAAATCATCAGATTATACATCAAATATATGGAATGAATACAAAAAACAAACAAAATCACACAATAATATTCATACCATTTCTCATTTTGGAAAATTTCTCATATGACAGAGCTTTAGTTAGAATGTCACTCAGATTTTCTTCACTTTTTACATACTTAATTATTAATATACCTTTACATACAACATCTTTAATGAAATGAGCCTTTATATCGATATGCTTACTCCTTTTACTATTCTCAAAATATTTAGTCATCTGTATGGCAGCTTGATTATCAATAGATAAATAAGTTTTACATTCATTGTAACCTAAGTCATTAGCAATGCCTTTTAAATTAATTAATTCTGTGGCTGTACTTGCAGCAGCCAAATATTCAGCTTTTGCAGTTGACAGAGCAACACAATTTTGTTCTCTTGAAAACCATGATACAGGATTTCCAGCAAATAAAACTACACAACCACTGGTACTTTTCCTATAGATAAGTTTATCTCCTGCCCAATCTGCATCACTATAACCCTGCAATAATTCAGATGAATTAGAATGAAGAGTGAGACTATAATCCTGTGTTTCTTTCAGATACTATAACCCTGCAATAATTCAGATGAATTAGAATGAAGAGTGAGACTATAATCCTGTGTTTCTTTCAGATATCTTAAAATCCTTTTCCCTGCTTTCCATACTTTTTCACTCGGTTTTTCAGTAAATCTACTCAAGTAACTAACACTAAATGCAATGTCAGGTCTTGTACTAGTTGCAATGTACATGAGGCTTCCAATTAATTCACGAAAAGGAACATCAATTATCTCATCATTATTTGACAGATTCAAATCTTTTTCCATAGGAGTTTTCATACCTTTACAATCAAGCATCTGAAATTTGTTGAGTACTTTCTTTATGAATTTTGTTTGAGACAGTTTCAAACCATTAACGCTCCTCCTGAATTCTATGCCTAGAAATTGTGATATTTCCCCCATATGTTTAGCATTGAATTTTTCTTGCAAATTTATAATTACATTTTCGGAATTACCAGCAATCAAAATGTCGTCAACATAAACTAACATATTTACATCATCAGCAATATACAAATAATAATCATAATCAGAACGTTTGAAACCAAGTTTATTAGCAAAGTTATTAAATTCACCATTCCAACATTTGGGCGATTCCCTGAGTCCATACAGTGCTCTATTCAATTTCAAGACTTTACTTTTGTCATAATTAGTTCCTTCTGGTGGCAGAATATAAACTTCAGTATTGAGTTTTCCATTCAGAAAAGCAGATTGAATATCCATTTGAATGATCTTTTGTTTTCTTAATAATGCTACATTTAAAAACATCCTAATACAACTCATTTTAGCAACAGGAGCATAGATATTATTTCCCTTATCCTCAACTTGAAATCCCTTAGCTACTAATCTGGCCTTTCTAATCCCATTATCCTTATTCCTAAAAACCCATTTCGTTTCTATGGCTTTCTTTCCTTCTGGCAATTCTACTGGTGTCCAAGTATTCAACTTTTGTAATCCATCAATTTCTTTATCAATTGCTTCTTTCCATTCTTTCTGTTTGATTGCTTCTGTGAACGTCATAGGTACTTCATCTGACTCTACATACAAAGCAATCACTTCATTACACTCAGTTAAATACCGATTTGGTTTTCTTAAGAGTTCTCTCGGTCTTAGATTCAGATTATTTTCTTCCACTTCTTCCTCACAATCTTGTTGATTCACATTAGAATTTTTATCATTTATGTGATTTCCAGTACACAAGTCTTCTTCATTATTCTCCGTTTGTTCTTGATTTCTGTTAACATCATCATTACATAGTTCTCTCTCATAATCTTGTAATGTCCTTTCTCGATTTCTTTCTACATTTTCAGTACATGATTCTTTCTCACTATTTTGTGAAATTTGTTCTCGATATAAATCAATACTTACTCTTGAATCAAAATTGTCACTTTCAGGGGATTTATTTTCATTGAAAAGTGCATCTCTAGTAACTACTATTGATTTACTTACAATGTCCATTAACCTGTAATTATTTGAGTTCCCATCATAGCCTACTAGAATCATTTTCTTTGATTTAGAATCCAGTTTCTTTCTTCTACAATCCGGTGTCAATGCATAGGCTTCTGAACCAAATATTTTCAATAAGTGTTTCAATGACGGTTTTTTACCTGTCCATACCTCAAAAGGAGTAGAGTTTGGTGTTTGACATGTCCCTGATCTATTCAATATGTATACACTTGTATTTACAGCTTCTGCCCACAGATTCTTAGGCAAATTTCTAGACAATAACATACACCGAGTCATTTCCATAATTGTTCTATTATCCCTTTCAACCCTGGCATTTTGCTGTGGATTATACCTAGCTGTTCTTTCAATTTCAATACCATTTGCATGCAAATAATTTTCGAACATTTTATTGACATATTCTGTTCCATTGTCTGTATGCAAATACTTGGGTGTACGACCATACATGTTCTTTATTTTATTTACATAAGTCTTGAAAGCATCAAACGCATCAGATTTATGCTTAATGAAAAATACAACTCTGTACCCTGAACAATCATCTTTGAAGCAAATAAAGTAGTTTGCTCCACCGATAGAAGTTACTGACATAGGTCCACATACATCACTAAAAATTCGCTCACCTGGCTTGGAAGATTTCCATGAGTTACCTACATCATAAGATAATCTATGTTGTTTTCCTACAGTACAACCTTCACAGAAAAATTTTTCAGTGTCATCAATTCGTATACCATTAATTAATCCTTTGGATACCATTTCTTTGATTGCTTTACAATTCAAGTGTCCTAACCTTTCATGCCAAAGCTTAAGATTTGCAATGGATTCATCACTTGTCAAATTTACTTCAATATTATTTAGCACAACAGTTTTAAAAAGCATATTATACAAATTATTTTCAGTACGAATTCCTTCAGCTACAAGTTTGTTGTTATGATAAATCTTAGCTGTATCATTTTTCTTAATTATAATCATCCCTTTTTTCGTTAATTGTCCTTCAGAAAAGAGATTTCTTTTTAAATCTGGTACAAAGAGAAAATTTGTGATAATTGAGTCAAACCACTCACCTTCAATAAACTTTTTGATGTTAACTGTACCTTGTCCTCTGATTGGAAGGCAAATATTACTACCCAGTATTACAGACTTTTTGTTCCTGAACTCTTGAATTTCTGCAAAGAATTTCCTGTTCCCCGTCATGTGCGATGAGGCTCCACTGTCAAGGATCCATGGCTCTGAGTCTTCAGAATCACCCAGGTCGAAATCTGATTCTTCAGCATTGAAAGCAGAAAAATGTGAACGTTCTCCATCTCCATAACTTTGGTTGTCACGGTTTTTCAGTAAATCTACTCAAGTAACTAACACTAAATGCAATGTCAGGTCTTGTACTAGTTGCAATGTACATGAGGCTTCCAATTAATTCACGAAAAGGAACATCAATTATCTCATCATTATTTGACAGATTCAAATCTTTTTCCATAGGAGTTTTCATACCTTTACAATCAAGCATCTGAAATTTGTTGAGTACTTTCTTTATGAATTTTGTTTGAGACAGTTTCAAACCATTAACGCTCCTCCTGAATTCTATGCCTAGAAATTGTGATATTTCCCCCATATGTTTAGCATTGAATTTTTCTTGCAAATTTATAATTACATTTTCGGAATTACCAGCAATCAAAATGTCGTCAACATAAACTAACATATTTACATCATCAGCAATATACAAATAATAATCATAATCAGAACGTTTGAAACCAAGTTTATTAGCAAAGTTATTAAATTCACCATTCCAACATTTGGGCGATTCCCTGAGTCCATACAGTGCTCTATTCAATTTCAAGACTTTACTTTTGTCATAATTAGTTCCTTCTGGTGGCAGAATATAAACTTCAGTATTGAGTTTTCCATTCAGAAAAGCAGATTGAATATCCATTTGAATGATCTTTTGTTTTCTTAATAATGCTACATTTAAAAACATCCTAATACAACTCATTTTAGCAACAGGAGCATAGATATTATTTCCCTTATCCTCAACTTGAAATCCCTTAGCTACTAATCTGGCCTTTCTAATCCCATTATCCTTATTCCTAAAACCCATTTCGTTTCTATGGCTTTCTTTCCTTCTGGCAATTCTACTGGTGTCCAAGTATTCAACTTTTGTAATCCATCAATTTCTTTATCAATTGCTTCTTTCCATTCTTTCTGTTTGATTGCTTCTGTGAACGTCATAGGTACTTCATCTGACTCTACATACAAAGCAATCACTTCATTACACTCAGTTAAATACCGATTTGGTTTTCTTAAGAGTTCTCTCGGTCTTAGATTCAGATTATTTTCTTCCACTTCTTCCTCACAATCTTGTTGATTCACATTAGAATTTTTATCATTTATGTGATTTCCAGTACACAAGTCTTCTTCATTATTCTCCGTTTGTTCTTGATTTCTGTTAACATCATCATTACATAGTTCTCTCTCATAATCTTGTAATGTCCTTTCTCGATTTCTTTCTACATTTTCAGTACATGATTCTTTCTCACTATTTTGTGAAATTTGTTCTCGATATAAATCAATACTTACTCTTGAATCAAAATTGTCACTTTCAGGGGATTTATTTTCATTGAAAAGTGCATCTCTAGTAACTACTATTGATTTACTTACAATGTCCATTAACCTGTAATTATTTGAGTTCCCATCATAGCCTACTAGAATCATTTTCTTTGATTTAGAATCCAGTTTCTTTCTTCTACAATCCGGTGTCAATGCATAGGCTTCTGAACCAAATATTTTCAATAAGTGTTTCAATGACGGTTTTTTACCTGTCCATACCTCAAAAGGAGTAGAGTTTGGTGTTTGACATGTCCCTGATCTATTCAATATGTATACACTTGTATTTACAGCTTCTGCCCACAGATTCTTAGGCAAATTTCTAGACAATAACATACACCGAGTCATTTCCATAATTGTTCTATTATCCCTTTCAACCCTGGCATTTTGCTGTGGATTATACCTAGCTGTTCTTTCAATTTCAATACCATTTGCATGCAAATAATTTTCGAACATTTTATTGACATATTCTGTTCCATTGTCTGTATGCAAATACTTGGGTGTACGACCATACATGTTCTTTATTTTATTTACATAAGTCTTGAAAGCATCAAACGCATCAGATTTATGCTTAATGAAAAATACAACTCTGTACCCTGAACAATCATCTTTGAAGCAAATAAAGTAGTTTGCTCCACCGATAGAAGTTACTGACATAGGTCCACATACATCACTAAAAATTCGCTCACCTGGCTTGGAAGATTTCCATGAGTTACCTACATCATAAGATAATCTATGTTGTTTTCCTACAGTACAACCTTCACAGAAAAATTTTTCAGTGTCATCAATTCGTATACCATTAATTAATCCTTTGGATACCATTTCTTTGATTGCTTTACAATTCAAGTGTCCTAACCTTTCATGCCAAAGCTTAAGATTTGCAATGGATTCATCACTTGTCAAATTTACTTCAATATTATTTAGCACAACAGTTTTAAAAAGCATATTATACAAATTATTTTCAGTACGAATTCCTTCAGCTACAAGTTTGTTGTTATGATAAATCTTAGCTGTATCATTTTTCTTAATTATAATCATCCCTTTTTTCGTTAATTGTCCTTCAGAAAAGAGATTTCTTTTTAAATCTGGTACAAAGAGAAAATTTGTGATAATTGAGTCAAACCACTCACCTTCAATAAACTTTTTGATGTTAACTGTACCTTGTCCTCTGATTGGAAGGCAAATATTACTACCCAGTATTACAGACTTTTTGTTCCTGAACTCTTGAATTTCTGCAAAGAATTTCCTGTTCCCCGTCATGTGCGATGAGGCTCCACTGTCAAGGATCCATGGCTCTGAGTCTTCAGAATCACCCAGGTCGAAATCTGATTCTTCAGCATTGAAAGCAGAAAAATGTGAACGTTCTCCATCTCCATAACTTTGGTTGTCACGATTTTCCTGTTGGCGCACGTTTTCAGGAGTCGATTGAAATGTTTTTCCATGAAACATTTTTGGCTTCTTGCAATTTTTTGCAATGTTGTGATTTTTACTACGGCAGTTATAGCAAATTACTGTCCTTTTTCAGATGGCGTATTCTTCTTCTGAACTGTTGAGGTAGATAGAGCTTGATCATTGCTTTCCTCTTCAGTTAGATCTCTCTCCATCAAGAAGTCAAATTCGTTATAGTTTGTTTTTCTTCAGGCATTGAGAACCAAGCTTGTCTCACTGTCCTATATTTTGATGGTAGGGTACTCAAGATTTTTGTTATTATCGATAGTTCACTTATATTCTCGCCTATATCCCTGGCTTCTTTAGCAAGAATTTCAATTTTATTAATGTGGGTTGCTACATTATCACACGGGTCCATTTTGTATTGATGAAATTTGCCTATTATTAACATTTTGTTAATTTCGGATTTTTGACAATAGATTGAGTCAAGTTTTTGAATGATTTCAAATGAAGTTTCACAGTTTTCGATCAACACAATTTGTTCCTGGTCCATTGCAGTAGATAGTGTAAACATAGCAGTTGCATCTAACTTATTCCAGTCCTTCAATTCTTTTTCGTCGATTGGTTTTGTTTCTTTGCCAAAAGCAACATCTAGGCAGCCTTTAGCTCGAAGAGCACATTTCATTTGAAATAGCCATTGTTTGTAGTTGGTGCCATTGAACCTAGCTACCAAGTCGGAAGAGTTCATTTTGAGACTTAAAATTGTCTGAAACACAGCAGAAAACTGTTCTAGTTTTCCAATTCAATATTATTATTTGAATTTCAGCTTAAAACACTTAAGGAAGCAATAAGCATAGCACGTTGCATCATAACACACGGTATTTTTGATTGGCCCACAGCACACAGCAATTCACACAGGTTTCAGTTTTTCACAAAGAAAATTTCACACAGAATTCACTTTGACTTTCAACATACTTTACTAGAAAGTAAAATAAAACATTTAATCTTTATTAGAGCTTCCTGGGCCCATAACCTATAAAGAATGTAGCCGAGACAAGGTTTAGCTGGCAAGTCGCGCTTTATTCAGATCACACAGATACACACAATACAATAAGATATAGATGGCACTACTTCAAGTAGGCGGCAAAATATAAATTCCTCCAACACCATCTATTGACAATCAACAACTATGAAAACATCAAATTTATCTTTGAAACACTGATTCAACCTATCTTTTCTTTTTTTAATTCAACACTTTACTGATCGATATTAGGCTACTACCAATTGATGGAGAAGAATATGTTTTCGGAATAATAAATGCTGCATGACTAAGCACATAGGAAGTCCTTATTGAGATGTAAATGAAAATATTGATTGTCAGATAAATTTCATGATTCACCATATAAAGTGAAATGTGGTATGAGATACATTACTTTTTGGCGGTACGAAGTTCGCTGGGTAAGCTAGTCTTATATAAATAAATGAATGTATGTTTGTGTGTTTGTTCCTTCCCTATAGACTTAAAAACTACTTGACAGAACGGCATGAAACTTTGGGGATATGTTGTGTGAATATTGGGGATGGTTTCTGACCAGAAATTTCAATAGCGGAGCTAATAATAATTATTAATACATTTTCGCCACACTGCACAGAAAGCAGCTGTTTTCCAGTCCCTACGTAGATCTGAAAGACATTGTTTGCAGACGACTCTCGTCTGACGTCAGAACAGGTTTCTTTCCGGCCTAGGCCGGTAAGAGTACCCTTTCGAGCCGCTAACATGGAACTAAGAAAGGTGATCAAAAAACAGCTGATCAAAGCTGATCAAAAAACTTTTCATAATTTGTGTTCATTATTCAATAATTAAAACATTTATAATAATATCATCTTATTGTCATTTCAGAGAATAAAAAAGTATAAACTCAACCTCCCACATAATTGAACATAATATTTTAGGTTAGACAAATCAGAATGAAAAATAAAAATACATGCACAATTTCCTGATATTCAGATTACCTCAGATTTGCTAGAGCTATGACCTTCCACTTCTGCTTTCGGAAGTGCTTAGTAAACAATTATTATTATATATATATTGTTTATTTTTCTGTGTGGCGAAAAATAGCGTTCGCACCACGGGCAAAAATGTTTTTCTGGCTCTCAATCTTTTCTAGTCCTCGGCCTACGGCCTCGAAAAATCTAATTTATTTCGACCCTAGGTGCGAAATATACTATTACAGACACATGTTTTTGAATTGCCGGCCATGTGGTTACCAAAGAACGGAAAGATGATAATGTTACAAGATCACAAAAATTACCCCCGTTTTTCCAAGCCTGAATAGCCGAGAGCACAAGGGCTTCTGAATCTGATGCTGTAGGTTGCAGGTTCAAATCCCGTAAAAGTCAACTTTTTTTTCTCTAGGTTTTCTACTTGTTTGTAAACTCTGAGACAGAGTTTATCGGAGATAACAGAGTTTATCAGAGATTGACAATGGTGTAACAACTGAACCCTTTCTAACTATCAATAAATCTGTATACTATAATATAAACTATAATTATCAACTCCTCAACTACACAAAAAGTTACTGGTTGTTTATTGTATGTTAGAAGCTGCTGTCAAACAGCTGTTTTTCGTTCAAAGCCTTTCGCGTGAATGCCGCCTTTTTCGTTGGAAGACATGTCCGTTCACACATGCTCGACACACTTGTCCTGTCAGCCACCCCAAGTTGAGAATCATATGTGCCTGCTACTCTCATTGAAAGGTTGACCACCTCTGAATATGATTCATAAGTTGAAAAATCGCTTCCCGGTGGTCTACAACCCACTTTTAATTAAAGGTCCTCACATATCTCATTATCATCCGCCTCATTACTCACGCACAAGCCTAGAGCTCATGCGAGCATCACCCTTCTATTGATAAAATAAATGAATGAATATCGTAAGCTATCGATCAGCAGAATACAATACATGGAAGGAAAGACTCATTGTTTCTTTGCTGCATTATCATAATAGTCAGTATATTATGGAGCTGACTAGTACGGTACCACACAGTAGAGCATATGATAGACTGTACATTGAAAGTTGGCTTCATCTACACCTTCGATCACATTAAATTCAAACTATCATTCAATTCTATTTATTATATTACACTTTTGTATTTTATATACTTTATTACCATCATATTCCATATGAATTTGTAATTTATATTCATTTTGGAAAAAATGCATATGTACCGTTAACAAGAGGTAGGCTGCTGAGCAGGAGAATAGCATGGATACCATATTTAACATTGATATCATACCTTCTGAGGCTTTGAAAGTTACTCTGAAATTCCTGCAATTATAAAACATTGCAAAATGACTGAAACAATATGTAGGTAAACATAATCATAATCAACATTAAAATTACTTTTTATTGGAAAAAATCATTTGAGGAAATTTCAAAGACTTAATTGAAAAGTTACTATTTACTGAAGTAGGTAGGTACTCGTAGAATGAGAAACTTTTCAGATAAAGTTAAGCTTCACTAAACTATAATCATCTTCTTCATTTTTATTATTTGCTTTGTCGCAAAAAAGGGTAATCTAAAGGGATCCTTATCAATCTGAATCGTCCAAATTTAAATACTAAATGTATTCCTTGACAGCTAAGACAGTTTAGACTCGTCACTTGCTCAAATTGTATTAATTATTGAAAAATACTTTTTTTGTTTTGCTGTTTTTTAATGTAGGCCTATACTACTGTATCCAAGTAGTTTATTTTCTCCAATAAATTTACACAGTTTTTAGCCGATAGACGCTTGTTTGCCGTCCCTTGAGCTTCATGCTTTCAACATAAACCAGCATGTATCACTTGTCAAATAGGCCTAGTTCTCCCTTTAGTTCTTGAGGCAATTTCCATACACATTGGCAAACTAGTGCTTGTCTGCCAATATACAGAGTTTTTTTAGAACTCGCTCCCTACCAATATTCTAGGGCATTGTTCCTGGGTACGAAACATATCTGAATATCATTTTTAAACTGTCCGAAAGTCCTCAGTTATTAATCGCATAGCCCCTATTTTGTATTATCACAATGTTTTTCTAAATAATCGCAATAATGGACCATATCCTATGGAAGAGAAACTTTGCATTGATTAAATCATTTAATATTGGGGCACCGAGCTTCGATCGTTATATATTAGTATTTATAAGTAGTTATGTTCCATACACTTGAATTCAGGTCCAATTTCTTAGTTCAAACCTTTGAAAAGACGAAAATTCTAATTCAGATTGCTTACAAACCAAATTGAATAACAAAATAATAACACTCACTAATCACTCAAAACTGTAAATAAATTATTAATTTTAAAAATTATGATATACTCTAATTTAGAATGACATACCATGTCATGTCAACAAATATCAGATTATTTTGATCAAATCGATTAAAATTTCTAGATTAATATTTCTCGTGAGATAAGTTGATTGATTGATTGCAAATAGTTGAGCAGCTGAACATAATTCTGTCTCTCTTCCACACAGCAATCACATTTTCTGTTATCGACAGACAACGAAATGAAATCATCATCTGTTTTTCCAAGGATAAATAATTATTATCCTTTTCATGTCCTTCAGCGAGTTTTCCCAGGGATGAGTCCTAGTGCAATCGAATTTTTATATCAAACCCACCATGTTCCAAATTTCGTGAAAATCATTAGAGCCGTTTTTGAAATCCGTTGGACATACATAACCATATAACCATATGTACAGAAATTGCTCGCTTAATGTAGGTAATAGATACACTACTGACAACTAGACAGAGCTACAAAAAAATTATGACAATTTCTCACAAATTCATGAAACAAAATGGCAGCCGTTTAAAATTTTATTTCTTGATAAGAAAAAACGTTGATTTTACAGAACAATTACAAGGATAAAATTTCCAGTAAATTGGATTATACAGTATAAAATTAAATTATACACCTATTAAAACAGTGTAGGCCTAATAATGATCTAATTTTATTAAAACATTTCAACAAAAAGATTACAGTAATAATCATCAAATTAAATATTAAGCATCAGGCTTCTCTGATTGGTTCTCGTGGAATTAATCACGATTAAAATTTAACTGGCTTTCGTGCAACCGGCACTATGTGTAATATTATATCAAATTCCAAGTTAGTGATACAAAACATGCAAAATAATATTCCATAGTTACTCACCTTTTTACAGTGAAAAGCGTGTATTCAATAATCACATTTGATATGTTCTTCTCCTACCTAGTCTCAACAAAGCTGCAAAGTCAAAAATTTTGTTCAAAACATTCCCTCCAAATTCCTTTGTCAATTGGTCTATTGTTGCAAAAATGGAGATTTCACAATCAACACTAAAGCTGCTGCAAAAGGTGTGGGGAAATTCGTAAAAGTATGAAATTATACATTAAATTGAAGAGAATTCAATGCTCTATAAGTTCATAATCAGCATGAATTTTTCCCATCGATTTTTGAAAAGTTATAAGAGCAAAAATTGAAAAAAATTGGAAGCAAACGTGATTATATGTAAGCTTCAATTTTGTATATAACAGTTATGTCCGTAAGATACATAGTTTTCGAGTTATATGCGAGAAACCAAAAAATGGTACCTTTGAACCACCCCACCCCCTTAGCACAGTAGGTAGAGGTGGGGACTTTTGATATGTTCACCTCCTTACTACCCTAAACAGAACTGCGGCGGGGTCAAAAATTGTCTTCCAAACATTTACCTCTACACCCTTCTTTGAGCATTCATTGCCTGGACTAATGAAGATTTCAAATATTTGAATTCTATAATGGAGCTTTCAAGGAAATAAGTAAAACCGCTCCCCTTCACTTATTAATGCATATTTTAGTGATTACTAACTTTATTTATATAATCTCCTTCAATTTTTTTTTTATATTTCCAATATAGTACCTATATATTAGAACTTGAAATAGTAAAAATGGTAGATAATAGACTACTTCAACGTTAGTACACAGAAGGTTGATCACTCACAGGTGTAACATTCAAAGTGGTGGGGGGGGGGGACGCCAGCGTGACGTCACGTGTAGTAAAAATCTGGTGTGGTACACTCACACAACTCTCCTTGCTCATTGAACTGTAAGCCTCATTCTCAAACGAGAATAATTTAGGGGAATAACATAATGACGATTGGCGGTAACATATTATTTGAAACTACGATCAGACTACTGTATTATATGTATACAAAGTGAGTGAAAAGTCCGAGAACGGCTTAATATCTCATACACAAAGGTAATTTGACGGTGGCGGGTGTGATTGGTGATCCTACTCAAATTGAAAAAAGTACTTTACAATGACTAAAAATCTGGTCCGCCATCTTGGATCCGCCATATTGAATGCAACTTCATTTTTTAAATAGGAAGGTGGTCATGCGATACATGATTTCGATAAGGAATTTCAAGAAAAAATGAATTGCGGAAACCGCATATCTATATCTCAACCCGTTTCGGAAATATTCACATTATTAATAAATACTATTCAAAGCAGAAAAGAGAGAAAAAAGTCTAAGAACGGCTTAGTATCTCATAAAAAGAAGTGATTCTAAGGTGGGTGAGATTGGGGATGTTACTCGAATTGATAATACTACTTTACTAT
This sequence comes from Nilaparvata lugens, assembly GCF_014356525.2. Taxonomy (NCBI): domain Eukaryota; kingdom Metazoa; phylum Arthropoda; class Insecta; order Hemiptera; family Delphacidae; genus Nilaparvata; species Nilaparvata lugens. The sequence continues at coordinate 30,008,184 of NC_052512.1, forward strand.
GACTTTAAGAATCTGGTCCGCCATCTTGGATCCGCCATATTGAATGCAACTTCATTTTTTAAATAGGAAGGTGGTCATGCGATACCGTACATGATTTCGATAGGGAATTTCAAGGAAAAATTAATGGCGAAAACCGCAAATCGTTTATCTCAAATCGTTTAGAAGATATTTACATTATTATTCAATACCACTCATGTAGGTATTTCATTTCTGATTTGCATGGTACTGATTGATAATGTGAATATCTTCTGAACGGTTTGTGATATCGATGTGACGTTGTCGCCATTCAATTTTCCTTGAAATTCTGTATCGAAATCATGTATCGCATGATCACCTTCCCATTTAAAAAAATAAAGTTGCATTGCACACACACACACACACACACACACACACACACACACACACACACACACACACACACACACACACACACACACACACACACACACAGAGACCAATACTCAAAAACCACTCTTTTGGACTCAGGGGACCTTGAAACGTATAGAAATTTAGAAACTTGGGTACCTTAATTTTTATTGGAAAGCAATACTTTCCTTACCTATGGTAATAGGGCAAGGAAAGTAGAAATAAAATATATTAATTTCATAATAGTTGGATGGTCGGTCAGCTGATTTGCCCGAGCAATAAATCAAATATGTTGTTGGCTGATCTGAGGTCATGTGACCTGCTAAATCATAAAAAGAATAACCAACCTCAAAACATATAGAAATTTTTGGATCCGCCAATAAACAAATTAAGTAATTTTATAATCTAATTCTGCAAAAGAATTCGAACTAGTGCATAATTATATCTTTCCATTGTTCTCTTATCGCTTTATCAATAGTACGACTACTTCCTATCAAAAAGAAGACTCAATTTTATCAGAATGTTACCTTGACTAGGCTGACTTTTTTTCAGTTCCATAATTCTATTGAAGATGGGTTGTTGTTTTGAATTATTTTATTGTATGTCAAACGTGACGTCACAACATATATTTCATGAGTTGATCGAATTTCTGGTTGAGGTATTGAATTCAGTTGACTCAATAACAGACAACTCTATTATGTTTTCCCATCTGAGCTTATACCTTCTAACCTTTTTCAAATTAAAGTTTTTTAAAATAGAGATGATTCCAATGTTATTCAAATGAAGTTACTTTCACGCCTTATGGAGTTTTTCTTACACACACACACACAGACCAATACCCGAAAACCACTCAGGGGACCTTGAAACGTATAGAAATTTAGAAATTGGGGTACCTTAATTTTTCTTGGAAAGCAATACTTACTTTCCTTACCTATGGTAATAGAGCAAGGAAAGTAAAAATGAGTGTTAGGTAACGACGTTATCTGAAACCAATGAACTTTTGAAATATGTCATGATATTGTAATATATTTTGTTCCATTGACAAAAAAATGATAAAGTTCTCATAATTATCTATTTGTAAAAATGTAATGAAATTCTCATCACAAAGGATTAGGTCTAGGTAGGCCTACATAATATTTAAATAGCTTTTTATATTAGTTGACAGCCTGATGAAAATATTGTAAACATCCTACTATGGGGGCCATCTTCAACCATGCAAGAGCTCTCTCCAACGATGGAAAACTAGCCAACGTCTCGGTCAACGATTGCAGAGTACGGTACCTACTTGTTAAAAAGCATCAAGCAGGACCGGTAAATTCGTGTAACTACAATGGCCCAATTGAATGAATTGACATCACAGACTCGTACTGATGAAAATGTGGTATAGTTCATTAAACTGGATTAATGATCAGAAAATTACAATTACTTGCGAATATCGATACCAAACTTATTCGTAATTAGTGTATTAATCTTAACTCACTTTTGTTTATTGTCAAGATACTATAATTTATTTTCCTCCAGCTATCTATTTTTTTCTAGTCGGCTCTTTATTTATTAATAATTTTGATAATAATAATAATAATAATGTATACTATAGATCATAGTCTTCAAAAACAATTACACAAAGTAAAAGAAAAAATCATATTTGAGATTTTGTTATCATGAGGTAGCCTACAGTACTTGAATGACAGAAATCTAAATTGTATATTAGGTACTAATGTTTGAGTGTTAAATATTATCATGCTTCAGGTTGAAGTAACAAATCTTACTGTCATTTTAACTATTTATATAATTAGCGGCTGGTATATAGAAACAATATTAACTGATAATACTGTAATATACATATATTTTTAGAGTCTGAGCATAAAAAAATTCTATACCGTAATCATAATAATTATATCAATCATTATTATTGTTCACACAAGCTCTTCACTACAAATTTAAAATTACTGGCACACAGCTATAATATCTTGAAAGGAAAATGTATAGTTCAGTATAATCTTACTTTATCCATATTACCTACATATTTTAACTAAATCTATCTTAATTAAACATATAAATGTAAATAATTCAAATTATATCATTTACGCCTACACTCTTATATTACCAATTTGGCATTAATATATGATAAACTTCAAAGCTTGAGTTATAGCAGAAAGTTTTTTCCTCAGATAACTTGGCTTCCTAATTTTCATTTTTAATTTGAATGCCCTGTTTTGCATCGCAATTGACCGGCACTAAGTTGCCTAAGCAAAGACTGCTACTGTAACATTAGTATTGTTGTTGAAGCAGCCCTACCGTTATCAATTATTACAGGTAACTGTAGAATTATCTAATCTATTATTGCGTTCAAATTCTACTTTGTTTTTTCTTCTGCTTATTCATTGAATCATTCAATTAAAAAGAATAGCTCGATTTATCATTCTTGTATGAACAAATGTGGTACATAGGTAAATAAATTGTTAATTTAGATTCTTAAAATATAACATTTCTTCAAAATGAGCCATTTCAACCCTCCTATTTGAAACTGTTGTATTATTCTGCAAGGTTTCAAACATGATTTGGTGTTTTAGTTTGAAAGGAAATTGATAATTTGCATTCTATTCTTCGTACTCCCTTTACTATGTGGGTTATTTTTATTTATATTTTCGTTAAAGATCTTGATATTTTCCCTTTGATTGAGGTATTGCAGTCACTGGCTATGCTAAGAGTAGGCCTATAGGCCTACTTCATGCCTACTTTACGATTATAATTGAGCTTTTTATATTTTGTTTTTCAATCGTGTATGCACATGGGAGCGGCAAACGATTTTACTATCTTTTTTCATTTCGTCTTAAATGGATAATTTTGTAGATTTATGAAGATTTTAGTTTATTTAATTTTTTCATTGGGGAGCATGATGAGATTGGGAACATTAGTTTTTTAAGATTGAACATGAGAAGCTATAATAAACATATAGATGAATTGATGGTGATTTTGAACAGTTACAGTAAAAAATTTTACATAATAGTTCTTACTGAAACGTGGACTGATGATAGCTGCGTGACTGTAAATATGGAAGGATATGATGTATTTTTAAATAAGAATAATTTAAATCAGAACGACGGAGTGATAGTCTATGTGAATAAATGTGTTGCTGTGTGCCAGGGGGATGTAAGTCTTGATGGTGCGTCATGTGTGAAATTGGACCTTTCTTTCAATTCCAAACGTTTTTGTTCGACAGCAATCTATAGAAGCCCCTCTGCTGACATAGAACCTTTTATTAGGTAATGATCTTGAAACGTTCATCACTAATAGGAATCGAGACTGTGCGCATTTTATAATGGGTGATATTAATTGTTGTATTTTGTCTCATGAAATACCTGATCACACGGCGGAGCGGTATCTGGATGTGCTCTATGCTGCTGGTTTTGTCAGTTGCATAAATTTACCTACCAGGATTATTGGACAAGACAGCCGCCTGCCTTGATTATGTTTTCACTGATATAATGAAATAGCTTGGAACCGAGCTTCGCTCGTTATTTATTTATTGATAAACAGAACACAATTCTTCAAAATGATTGGGGAAGGACTAACAGACACAGCCAAAAACTGTTTCTCCCCGGATTCCGATTTATACACTATAGATACTCCAATAGATTATGTTCCATACACTTGAATTCAGGTCCAATTTTCAGTTTAAACATTTGAAAACAGAAAAGCTCTAATTTAGATTGTTCACAAACCAAATTGAATACCGTAACAAAATAACACTCACTAATCACTTAAAACTGTAAAATAATTATCAACTTTGAAAATTATGATGAATTTGAAAACATCGCGAAAATATGTTTTTATTTTGAATATGATTATTATTTTTCATTAATTATGAATAATTTCCTCAGCTTATGAATTTCGGGGATAAGATATTTTGATTTTCCACAGACGACGAACGGCTCAGCTGTTTTTCCAAGGATGAATTATCCTTTTAATGTCGTTCAGCGAGTTTTCCTAGGGATGAGACCTATAGTGCAATCGAATTATTATCTCACAAACCTACATGTTCCAAATTTTGTGAGAAACGTTAGAGCCGTTTTCGAGATCCGGTGAAATACAAACATATAAACATAAATTGCTCGTTTAATAGTATAGGATACTAATGCTATATAAGGTCAGCCATAATCAGATGGAGCATGACTGATCATGATTTTACCGTATGCCAAATTCGAATGTTAAATTAATAATAAACAGTCTCAACTTAATCACAACCGGCAGGCTACAATTTTAGATGAAGATCTAGTTTCTCAGCTCATTGCTGATCATGACTGGTCCGATGTAACAAGTACGGTAGCCTATACCAGATGTAAATTCCAGTTGCGAAATTTTTATTAACAAACTCAAAATATTATTACTTAGGCCACAAAAACTAAAATTATTTCATCCAAAAACTTCAAAATTAAACCGTGGATCTCTAGTGGTTTACTAAAATGCATCCGTTAGAGAGATAAATTAGGCAAAAAAGTAAAACAACATCCTTTCAATGCTACTCTAAGAGACCAATTCAAACAATACCGAAATCACCTCACCAAGCTATTAAAGACAGCCAAAGAGACTTACTTTAGAAATAAAGTAGCCAATGCTGGCAGTAATAGCAAAAAACTTTGGAGTAGTATTAAAGAAATCACTGGATTAGGTAAAAATGCCGACAGATTCCCTATTCAACATTTTTTAAACAATAGAGGTGATGATAATACGGAACCTGGTGAAATAGTAAATGTTGCTAATAGTTTCAACAATTATTATATATAATAAGTGTGGGTGCTAATCTTGCTGGGGGCATACCCAATATTGCAGAAGGACCAGTAAATGATGCGGATTTCAGAATGGATTTGCATTTTGAAATGTTGCCTATTTGTGATGATGAATAATTAATCAGAATTAAAGGTGATCTTAAAGGAGGATCTACCCCGAGCATTGATAAAATTCTAGCTTCATTGATTAAGAAAAATATTAATTCATTGAAAATACCATTACTTCATATTATCAATTGTAGCTTTTTGTTTTGCAAGGAGTCTTCCCTAAGAACTTGAAAGTTGGAAAAGTCGTTCCCATATATGAGTCTGGCCCTAAAAGTCATTTTGATAGTTACCGACCAATCAATTTAGTCGCAGTGTCATATCCAAAGTCATCGAGAAAGCAGTTAGGCATCAATTTGAGAAATACTTGATAAATAATAACATTCTATTTGAGAATCAATTTGTTTTCAGAAAGGACAAAAATCTTAATGACAACCTTTTCCTCTTAACCAATCAAATACATAGCTTAATTTATGTTAACGAAAAAGTTCTTAATTCCTTCATTGATTTAGCTAAAGCTTTCGATTCGATTGATAGAGATATTCTTATGAAAAAAACTGAAGCATATTGGTGTTTGGGGTGTTTCTCTCCATTGGTTTGAGAGCTAAATAACGAGATAAATGACCTGAGTAGGGTAAATATTGATAATAGTCATATATATTTATATGCAGGCGATACCGTGTTGCTTTTTGAGGGTAACAGCTGGGATGAAGTTTTTCGTGCAGCTGAGGAGGGATTGAGTGTTGTAAAGGACTGGTACGATAATAATCGACTAACCATCAATATAAGCAAGACTAAATACCTACCTATTTCCATTATGTAGAGCCAATGGTGATCGGTTTAGAACTGAAATTGCACACCTGTGGCACACAGAATAATTACCGGTATGCACAATGTCAGTGTGAGTGTATTGAACAAGTGTATAAATATAAATACCTCGGCGTGATATTTGATTGTCGGCTGAAATGGAGCAACCATGTACACTACCTTAGGAACAAGCTCCGAAAATTTATTTATGTGTTTGCATCTTCAAGCGGAATCCTTACACCCACTAAAATAAAACAAGCTTATTTTGCTTACATCCAGTCCATCTTACAGTATGGTATTATAGCTTGGGGTGGTGCATCCAAAACAACATTGACTCTTTTATCAACTGTTCAGAAACTTATAATGAAAAGCGCCTTACGCAAACCACTAACATATCCATCAGATTATCTCTTTGAAATTTCAGGTACGGTAGGTATTAAATGTACAACAATTATATATAAGAACCCTATAACCTTGTACATATTCAAACACAAAGTAGCTATATATCTTCTAATATCATTCACAATATTATAACACAAGAATTGCTTTAAATATCGGTATCGTCAACCCTATAGACTCACTAGAGCTTTCTCCACCACTTCATCACATTACAAAATGCATTTTCTTTTTCAAAAACTGCCCGTCTATTTGAAAAATCATCCAGACAATTTGACAATAAGTCACTATAAAAATAGTCAATGATTGGGTGACTTCCCTAAACCTAGAAAAGCAGAAAGGTATTTCAATATCACCTTACTCTTTCCGATAATTGAATCTTTTTTAGCTAATAATTGTACATTACCTAATAAATTGAAATTGAGTACGGTAACGAATGTGTGAATAAGGGCGTTGGATATGAATGATTTCGCTCCTTGTTCAAAAATGCAAGTTTTAATGATTATTGTATCCTTTTTCATCGATTTTATTTTGTTCGTCGATCTCACTGTGCTTCCCACTTCTTTCCTGATTTGGTTTATTTTATTTGCATAGTAATGATACCTCTCTCCAGATTAAGTTTTATTTGTTACTCTAGTCTATTCTCTTTCAACAACAATTTTTTTGTTATTGTCATATTTATAGTCATATTTTTCATAGCTATAAATAGTTTAATTTGAGATTATGTATATTGTTGCTACTAGACAACTCGCTCCTCTCTCACAGGCATGTGCCCGTAAGAGGAGCCTCCAATGAAATGTAGTTTAATTTTTTACTTGCAAATATAATTGTATTGTTAATCTTTTTTGGAGAATAAAGAATTTCAATTGTGTCAAACTAATTAGTTTGACAAAAAAATGCTCCAGTGATGTAAGAATATTACAGTACCAAAACTGATTCGAGACTGTTTTAGAACAATTCCAAACTGGAATCAAAACAATTTTAATATATCAGGTACCTAACTGATTATATCATAAGAATTTTGAAGCTGTTTTCAAATTATGTTAATACAATTTTGATATTAGTTTTCAGACTTTTATTAGAATTCATTGAAACAATTTCAAATCAGTTGTAAACTCATATCAAAACAATTACCGTATATTTTAATATAATACCGAATTAAATAATTTTTAAATTGTTTTTAACTCTTTTTGATATACGTTTTTAAACTTGTATTGAAAATTAATTGAAACAATTTTAATACAGCTGTTAACTGATATTGGAACAGTTTTAATATAGGTAAATATACCTAATACCTAATATACCAATTTGCCTATATTAGAACAGTTTTTAGAATTGTTTTGAACTCATGTCAATACAATTTTGATATACGTTTTTAAAAACTTGTATTAAAATTGATTGAAACAAATTGTAAAGCAATTGTAAACTCATATCAAAACAACTTTAATATAATACCAAATCAACTATATTGTAACAAGTTTGAAACTCACATTAAAGTTGTTTAAAAAACAAACTTATTGGAAAATTTTTTTAGAACATTTTATTTTGCTTTTTAACTATATTTATGCTGACTGTCAAGATTGAGCGAATATTATAATAAGTGAGATATGGCAGTTTTATAGTGATCGGTGACCACCGAAGGTTTGTTGCAGTGCACACCAAGGCATGCTGATGAAGTCGCCTCAATACTGTTAATGCAACAATCTTCATTTGCATTCCATGTTATTAGTAAGCGAGTTTAGATTATTTCAAACAATAATATAACACTACATGAGGATACATAATGTTACATACCCCTCTTAAGGTAGGTCACCTGTTACTAAATCTGCCATATATCCCACTTAATATTTGTTCAAACTTGGAGAATGAGCTGTCAATCGATTTGTAATTAAATTTGATAGAAAAAGTTATTCTAGTATTTTTCGTGAAAACAAAGGTTGTTTGGTTATACAAGAAATAACATTTCAAACGGCCGCCATTTTGGTTTATGATTTTGAAAAATTGTCTTATTCATATTAATGTTTATATGTTCAGCCATTATTGAGAAAAAATAGTACCTACCTAGGAGACAAAACAAAATGACGGCTATGTGACTAGGCCTAACTAAGGACTTTCGGATGTTTGAAAATGATATTTAGATAAGTTTTATACCCAGGAATCCCTAGAATATTGGTAGGGAGTTTAGAAATACTAGGTATCGTACTTATAAACATTTTTATGAAGACCAATGATTTTCACGCAGCTTCTGTTTCTGCACAGTAGATCAGATCAGCAAGATCTGAAGCAAGGCTTGGTATAGTAAGGAATATTTCCTTGTCAAAATGTTGAGGAAAACAACTTTCAGTTTGTGCGCAGATTGAGTAAGGCAAATCAAATATATGTATATACCAACCAAGTTTACCCACCTACACAGAGTTTGGTGACATCTCACGATAAGTGCCATATCTCTTCTGAGATTTGTCGTCTCTGTTTTGTGGTTATAATCAATATTTTTACACTGATTTACCTGCGACATATTGTCACTGTGAACATTATAAACATCCAAGTCCGGGTAAACGTCGGCAAAATCGTCGAGTAGGATGAAAAGTGTTTGAAAATCGGCCAGTACCCTTTCACTCGATAGACACACTAAGTTAATTGTTACAAATGCTTCCGAAATCGAAGTAAGCATCAACAAACTTTGTAGGATAAAAGTGCATAAGAAAAATGAGGGTGATCTAAGCTCAGGAGGACAGTAACTTAGAAAAGGCGTTGGCCAATTATTTGACTCATTTTCCGAATTAGTTATCAACCCGAACAGATAACTCAGAATGTTTCGATTACAAAACAATCCAAACATCGTCATAAAAACCGCCGACAGTTTTTTGTTCACTTCTCTCATTTCGTTCCTCTTTTTCTGAAAGAATTCATGAATTCTTAGCCACAGCAAATCTCTACCTTTCAACTCATGTTGGCTAACTGCAAAGTCACTCTCAATAAGATCAAACAAGTTTGTAATTCCTTCATTATTATTGAACTTGCTAAAAATTTGACATGCCATGATCATCAACATTGAAATGTCTATCACTGGTAAAATAGTTTTTTCGAAATCACTGGGATCGATAATAAGTGCAATACTGATTTCCACAAGAATTGACAATACACTGTAAACTATTATTGGAAGCTTGCCGTGATGCCAGAGACTGGTGAACTTCCTTGAAAAATTGGTAATCTCCATTTTTACTTCCTGTAAAATGAAAATTGATAAAAACAATAATTAGTTGAGTATAGGTGAACGAGTAGGCCTATTATCTATTGTTTCTCACCATGTATTGTTTAGCACCACAAACAAAGAAAAAGAAGGAAAATCTAGATCGCTATACAAAAATCAGTCTGAGTGATAACCTCTCAATTTCTATAAGGTTTTGCAGATTTCTAATTTATTTTTTCTGTTGCTTAGTCCTGTCAAATCGTAATTTTTTAGGAAACAGACCCGAAATAATTTTTTCATCGGTTTTATTGTATTTTGGGGCACTGAATTCGAATCTGAAATTAGCTGGCACCGCTGGAAAACCTCCAATTTTTGAATTTTTCCAATTCGTGCATTTTATTTTGAAAACCTCGGATTTTTCGAGAAAAAGCATTCCCTACAAAATCAAAGACAATGAAATCTATATAAATAAAAATCGAGCTTCAAATTTTGACATTCAATAATTTTTTATGTGTGCACCGAATTTGATGATTTTTTTAGTTGTGTTTGTTATGTTCAGGACCAGTTTATGGCCTATCAAATTTATAATCCGACTCCAGAACTCTTTGTAATCCTTATGGGAGAAGATTTTGTAAGCTGACCACACACAGATAAAAATAAGCTGTTATAATCATTGCGTCATCCAACAGCCGTCGGTAGATAGTAGACAAGAGTGTGAGCTGCTCCATAACCTCCCCATGTATTTTATTCAAAACGCCCCGACTAAAAACAAAATGACTGTTCTGTGTAACCATCCAGCAGTGCGGCCTCAGGTTAAAGACGCTTACATGCTCTAAAGACATTGCTTTCTTTCAAACAATTGTGCTGTCTTCGGTGTTCAGAATTAATTGATTTTTAGTAAATTATTTATTTTGCAGTTGGAAAATTATCTATGTAAATAAAATGCCGCATCGCGCCTTCTCAGGTGTGCATCCAGCTAAAGTTTGTCATGAGATGCATTAAACTATTTCAGTACTAAGTTCGCCGGGCCAGCTAGTACCCAATAAATTGAGTGGTTGCACTGGAATATACGATTTGGTTTGAAAATACAGATTTTCAAAAAGGGGTACCTATTTTTCAAGTTTTTTTCTGTAAATTCTGGAAACTCACTACTTTTACTCTATATAGGTACAACTTTTACAACTTGGGGTATTATTGAGAAACGAAGAAAAATCACATATCATGTGAAAGACAATTAATTTTGAACAAGATTCCTAATAAATTTACTATTGTGGGAGGGGGTATACTCGCAAAAATACAAAAACTATGTCCTACAGCCAATACAAATTTTTCATTGTCATAACTTTGCAATGCCTTCCTAACCAATAGTTTAGATCATATTGTTATACAATAAGGGTTATGTTCTTTCAAAACCTTCCGTTAGATGCACTTAAATCCAGGGTTTCCTTGTCTGAAAGCGCTATAGGCTTCTCTTTATGAGGCGTTGTAAGACCATCTCAAGGATTATAAATTTTAAACACTCATAACTTTTGACAAAATCGTCAGATCTTCTCAAACTACAGCTCATTGCTCGCAGCTAGTCAAGGCTATCATGAATCATAAGTTAGCAACAGAGTTGAAAATTTTCAAATTCCCAGTTTTATAACAAAATTTAATATATTATTTTATCTCATTTTTTGGACAAGTTTTATGTCTTATATGTGTTTATCAAAATTAATACCGTACTTCTAAAGGTTGAAGAAAAATAAGTTTTTTTGAGAGTGAATTTTTCATTAAGAAATTTCAAAGGCAAGATTACGAATGTATTCCAATTTTAAAATTAATGAAAGTGTTATTGTGCATTACATTATGAGTGGATTTTGAACTCTCAATTTGAAGCTCAGATTTTGCAGGCCGCACACAGCAATGTCTCCCGGCTACATAGGCCAAACAAGTTATTGACTCTTTCAATGTTTTTATCTTTGTATTGGCCTATGAGTGCATATGCATATAAATATATATCATAAGTGGAATTTGATAAAAAATGGAAGATTTAGTCTACTCTTGAATGTATTTTAACCCATATTTTCATGCACAAAAAATGACCGATTTCTATATTCAAAGCTATATGTATCTCGGTAACCCGATATGATAAAAAATATGGTACTTGGTCTTGAATTATACTTGAAAAAGATCACCTCTTTAATGTGAAGTGCAAGATCTTTGTGAAAATGATTTTGTAAAGTTAGATTCTTTCGTTCAAATATCAAGAAATTCACGATATTATCATAATTATTCTCAATCTGGGCAGCTTTTTGATAATAAAAAATGATTTAAGATGGATTTATGGCAATGGAGATCATAGAGCATGTAACTCTCTTCAATTTGAGACCATAAAAATTGAAAGTTTCTATCATTTATCAGACTCATTTTAGAAACATCTGATTAAACAGTAAAAGAAAAAATCGCCACTTTTTCAATCGGTTTTGGATCGCCACTTTTTCAAACTCTTTAATGGTATTGAAATAGAAGATATTGTTCTACTCCTTTTTGAAAGGATGAAGCTCCAAACCAAAAAACGCGATCACTCAATTTGTTGAACATTTTATTGTCTTATTTTGTGGAGAATGCTTATTTTCGATAAACCCGAGGTTTTCGTAGTGGAATTGAAAAAAGAACAAAAATTTGGGGGGTTTTGAGGTTTTTAAATGTGAAGTTGCCCTCTGGCGTGTCAGCAAATTTCAGATTCCAATTCAGCGCCCCAAAATGGA